>NC_135557.1:7256708-7286708 GCF_964340395.1 Glandiceps talaboti | reverse complement strand
AACTCGCACTAAATGCAAAGGTTACAAGAAGGTCAGCACAGTCAGTCAGCAAAGCAGATAGGCCTACGCAATGTGAAGTTAAGCTGTGATATTCTATTCATGCACAAAATAAACAATCGTACATTCGATATTACTGGATACCAAGGGCCACATAATCTGGCTTTTCTACTGATAATCCTAAGTATGAATTTATAAACTATAAATCTAACTGAATACACAGTCATGCGCATATAGAGGAACACGCTGTGTTTATATACCCCAGTTTGACGCCAATGGTGTACAATAATATGTAGTTTATCATTGATTTATGTGCCGTGGTCGATGAAGAAAGTCAGTCAACACCAGCATGCAACGCGTTGTATGTATGCATTGCAGCTAAAGATATACCTAAGGGGTTTAAGCCTAAGGGCAGCGGATCAAGAACAATCGCGCCAGCTTTAAACCAAGAAAACTGACGAGCAATTGGCGCCCCCAACGATAGAGTATGAAGCTTAAACCATAAAGTGCTCTGACACTTATTCCGATAAAGTCTAACGAAGCACGTGCACGTGTAGACCCTGAATTTCTCCAATACTTCATATTTGTGAGATGGTGTTTTTTTGTTACCTCGAGCTGTTTTTAATCGCAGTTTTGCCATTTATTCATTTATATTTGACTAGAATGTATCATTAATAACGTGCATGCCTTTGAAACAATATCTAACACATTCATTCTCGCAAGCCAGAGCATTTTTTCCCGGCTGACCCTTATTTCTGGCTAAAATGTAGACTTTTGACCCCTACTTTTTGAATTTTTGTAAAGTGTGTGGTTGTAATTTTTGTCCACCAGGGTACATATGTACCCATTACCCACCTTAGTCTCCCCCCCCCCCCGGGCACTTATAACTTATTTATTGCAAGGCTTGTAATCATTTATCTAACTCAGTATCTCAGGAACTAAATACACTCTCATTAAACATATTTATCGAGCGTTATTATCTATAGTTTATAGCAATATTCTGAAATAAATATGGTCACAATATGGAAAATAGTAGAAAATTGTTGGCCTTAATTCACTGCCTACGTAAAAATAGATATGTATATACAACAGTCTATTGTGTGGGTTTGCAACAATGTATCAAAACTGGTAACCTATACATTGACCTCTACATATTAGTGTACAGTGAGGGCGCCACTGAACAAAATCCTAGCAATTTTCCCCGCAGTGACAGTGATGAATTTTTTTGAGACTTTCAAATTATGGCTACCATATGTAGCAATCAAACATATATTTTGTTTATAGCAATACAGATAAACCGTCAAAAACAGTGACATTTTTATTGTCTTTTGTGTAACAAGTCCAATGTCAAATTAAATCTTGCGATTTGTGAAAGGTATAATCCATTTCAAATTACCTTCACCCTTTGATATTAAAACAATACAGAAACCAATAAGATACTATATGCTACACTTGAAATAGATTGGATGGGTACAATTTCTTGCGATATCTTATCTAAATGAAATGAACTAATGTGTGGCCATGCAGACATCCAAACATCGGCGCCTGCTAGTCTGCGTATAGTCGCAGTACCTTTAAATGGATTTTTATTTAATTTAGACAAAATGTAACAAGAAATTGCGACATTGCTATCTTAATGTTGAATATTCAATTTAAATTGATTATTTATTTAGGTGTGTTTGTATCAAACAGTTGGTGAACGGTAACACGAAACGGGCTGTATCGAGGAAAGATGGGTCAAATAAGACAGGTTTGATAGTGTAAGGAGAGGTTGTACTTAAAAAAAAATAAAAATAAAACTTGCGTTTCTAAAATCTACTAAGTAACATTCAAGTTGCGACCAGTTTACAATCGTAAAATCATTCAATAAATTCTCAAACTAGTACTGGAGGATAAAATTTAGATCAAAAGACACAAAAAACGTATGAAATAAACAGACATATCTCCTAAAAATATTCTATAATGTATATTATCTAGGTCAGAATAATGACAACATCTGGTTAAATATACAAACTATACAACATGATATCAAGTTGTTATAAATCTAAAATACTATTTTTAGTAAAAAAACAACAACACAAACTTGTGATATAAATCAGATAGGACAATCTACTGAACATATCTTTGAACAAAATTGTGTTACCACATGTATATGATGTAACAGACATACTAAAATAACAATAATGTGTTTATATTTCATGGTTAAAGTCACTGATAATGATAAAAATGACATGGAAAGTGTTTACAGCTCCAAGTAGCAGATAAGGTATTTAATGAATTAGTGAAATATAAAATCTTAAACATCTGGGAGAAAAATCAGAAACTCATTCCTACCATCAATTCCATTTAATGCTCGCTCACTCACTCATTCATTCACTCACTCACTCACTCACTCACTCACTCACTCACTCACTCACTCACTCGGTCGCTCGCTCTAGGTCTTTCTCTCGAAACAGTGAAATATAAAATCTGAAACATCTGGGAGAAAGGTCAGAAACTCATTCCTACCACCATTCCATTTGATGTTCGCTCGTTCACACGTTCGCCCACTCACTCACTCACTCACTCACTCACTCACTCACTCACTCACTCACTCACTCACTCAATCAATCAATCACTCACTCACTCAATCACTCGGTCGGTCGCTCTAGATCTTTCTCTCGGTTATTCACTTGTTCGCTCACTCGCTTTTCAATCTCCCAAATTTCCCGTCAAATTGTGTTCTTTAAGTAGTCAAATCTGACATTATATTTTACATTACAATAAACCACACATCTGTTTGCTATCTGCAACGTGCAATGCACAATCCTGGGACATGCACTTCATTTCAGTATATCTATTAGAATTGTTAAATTATGCAAATTTATTGACGACGCTCATTATCTATGCAAACTAATTGAACTTGGAATATGCATTATGTCTACTGAACGGTCCAAGGGCAAAACATAATTATTCAACTATGTTAATTAACACTTCGGACCCAGATCGGTGCTTTCGCCGATTGATTACGTCACCACAAGCTATTTTGAGGATTACTGATGTACGCAAATGTTCATTGATCTCGGATCATACACAGTGTAGCATAGTGAAGTTAAACTTCGGGTAACCATACAGATTTTAACGTAATTCTGAAAAAAGATAAATTCTATCAAGTGAATGCTGTACAGGAACTAACACAAAATAAGAGTGAACATAGATATTACACAGCGCTATGGAATCTACAAAATGGCAGTGGGTGGTAATAACAATTGGACTTCGAGTTCAACCTGATATGTGACTTCGTTATATTGACGTCAGATGGTGGATGTAATTCATATAAATGGTAGCATGGCAGTGATTGGCTGGCAGTGAGTGGGTTGCCGGTAATAAATCCTGGCCAATGTCTGACTCTGGAGCACCAACGGTCTAGTGATGTACATGTATATGCATATTGTCATTGTTACTCGATGTATACATATACTGTACGACAGTGTAGTATTATAGTTTTTCCATTGTATTTGCTTTGCTATCCAAGTTGATGTAGTTAACGTTGTCAAGTTGGGATATTTTAATGTACTCCTGTAAAAAAGAGAATTCTTTTTTTAATTACCATAAACTCTGCGTCAAATAAACTGATGTTATTCTTATTGTTTTTTGTTTACTCACTCACTCACTCACTCACTCACTCACTCACTCACTCACTCACTCACTCACTCACTCACTCACCCACTCTCTCACTCACTCCCCCCCCATCAGTCAGTCAGTCAGTCAGTCAGTCAGTCAGTCAATCAATCAATCAATCAATCAATGATAATTCTGTCAATACGAACGATATGTTTTTGCCCCAGAGTATCGATCATCTTTAATTTGATACTATAATAATCCATACCAAAAACTACTGTCAAACTCACCTGTGGTTTCACATTAATGGATTTTATTTGTTCTGCTAAGCCAGAGAATGGTTGTCTGAGAGATGGAATTTTATGCCAACATTTTTCCATTACTTGGTATCTATTGGAAGTCAAAGTAAAAAAAAAATACGTTGTTACAACAGACAGACCACCTTACAATGTGACTTCATATTGTTTGACTGTGACACGATCAGCACTTGTAGGAGGGCGCCCTTTCCAGTAAGAATCTGTTAAAGAAATCCTGCCGCGAGAGGGAAACTGCTTACACAAATAGTTCATTAAACCATTCTCGTATGATGTTAATACATGCACCATGGCTTCAACGGGATGGGGAGGGGGTCCCTCGACATATACATACCTTCAATGGGATGGGGTGGGGTGGGGTGGGGGTCCCTCGACATATGCATACATTCATTAGGATGGGGGAGGGGTCCCTCGACATGCACATGCCTTCAATGGGATGGGGTGGGTTGAGGGAGGGGTCCCTCGACATGCACATGCCTTCAATAGGGTGGGTTGGGGTGGGGGAGGGGTCTCTCGACATTTGTATAACTAAATCTTAGTAATTGACAAAAGCATATTATTTTTTTGCAGCTGTAAAAATGATAAATAAAATCAAATTAATTGTGGGTTCAATAGATATTTTTTGTCAAAAATCTAGATAAAAAAACTAGAAGTTTGTTAAAACTGCACTAGCTGCAACCGGAATATTTGTGAAACTGATTTTGTTACTTAGATAATATTGACTTAATCATAATATCGAACACCATATATGGTCATTGAACACCATATATGGTCATGCACAGTGTTGAATCACATGCGGTTAAACGCGTGTGTAGCAGTAAGACTTACACAAAGTATGGGGCAATAGATCTAATTAAATATATTTTGGCTCCGCACGCAAAACTCAACGGTACGTCCTCTTATAATTTCAATTTATGAATATGCAATTTATTAATAAATAGACCAAATAAACATTATTATTTTCAGTAAATATATTGTTGGTTGTCTGATCAAACCATACTAATACCCCAGTTACAGAAATTATAGATTTCAGTATGTTAGATCAGCAAGTATAATACCACAGGGGTATTATTTTTAACAAGGAGCTAATATTAAGTCAGCCACCCCCCCCCCCTTCCCACCTCCACATCCGACAAAAAGCTTAAGCCCAGTTTGTGTCCACTTAATCTCGCGAGTTTGTACGTGGTTATATATATATAGCCCACAATATTCCACCAGAAATGTCCCTTTGCCTACATACAGTAATGTGTTTTGGTGAAAACATTTCTATATAAAAATTAAAAAAAATGAACTAAAAGTTGTGTTTCTTACATATCCAATCTGCAGTGTGTTGGTTTAGGCATCGTGTAGCCTTCCTGGACTTTTCGTCGGACTTCATACATATCTGTGAGTTGTGGGTATGGAGTAGAACCCAAAGTGAATATTTCATAAAGAAGAACTCCGTATGCCCACACGTCACTATGAAAGGTGAAGATGTTATTTCGGAGAGACTCTGGTGCCATCCAACGGACAGGTGATGGACCCTGCAACACAGTAAGAATTCACATTTTGATGACGTGTACAATTGACGATTGTGATTGGCGCGACGTCTTGATAACCTTCGCTCAAATCAGCTTGGGAAATAAAAAACAAAGGATGAAGGGGTTGGTCGATGTGTGAGGGCGCCCCATCATGGCGTGCCTTACAGATGAGATCATTCACAGCTTATATGATGCTTAACTTGTACGAGTACGTGACATTTGGGGGGCGTGCTCTTTGTTATAGGAATGACAGAACTTGGGAAGCTGTTACTGTTCTCTATATGGTTAAAACTCAACATCTAGTTAGAATATACAATGTCGAATTATTGATATTTTAACAATTTTCAGTAAATATATTGTTGGTTGTCAGGTCGAAAAAAATACAAGTATGTATGCTATTACATATTTAAATCTGGGATGAAACCATTTTTGAGCAAATGAGTTCGATGCGAGGCACATTTATCAAATGGGAACAACACTCTTAGCTTTCCCGGTGTATTCTTCAGTTAGTTTACATTTTAAACGTCTTTGCTTGGCTCCTCACTTTGAAAGATTATGACGTCACGAGACTTACCGATGTTTTCTTCTCGTAAATCTCGTCCTCACCAACAAACTTCGCGAGACCAAAGTCAGCAATTCTTATCACTTTATTAGCATCTACCAGAATGTTACGAGCAGCGAGATCTCTATGGATACACTAGGAAGTAAACAAATACAATATAAATAAGATTTTTAGTAGTCCTTGGCATATAAAACACATGTGATCCGACAAGAGTCAAAGTACAATGACCGATATAGAAAATAAAAATAAGCATTTCTTATTAGGTAAAGTTATGGTAAGATTTTGGGATTTTTGGGAGGAAGGTGAAGGTGGCATTTGAAAGAAAGACACGGATTTTGTCCGACGAAGGTTCCCACTACACACAGGTCTTTTTCAGGAATAATTTGGACTGGTAATGTTACTGAAGCCCCTCTCACCGTAAATTTTAACTATAGCCTAAATGTGACAACCGAGGTGCAAACATTAACAATATACAGACATCGTTTGGATTACGTCATGTGTTTGCATCTTTTAGGATACAAATAAATTTAAAGCTACAAAAGAAAATATTTCCAAAAATGATATTGAAAAACGCCGAATTCATTTCCTCTGTTCATTGAAAAAGTATCATCAGGTGAACCTTTGACCTCTTGATGAAATTCAACTTACCTTTGACTCGTGCAGAAATGACATTCCCTCTGCTATCTGCCAGGAAAAGCGGGTGAGATCGTTTAAAGTCAAAGAGATGGTTTTTCCGATGCCGTGGTCTGCTAGACGTCGAAATTTACGAAGGTAGTCCCGTAGATTGCCGTTGGTGGCGTACTCTAGGATAATGAGTACTGGTGCAGCTGTGCAAAGAAAGAAGACGTGCTTCGTATAGTAATTAAACAGGGAATTTCTTGGGTGTTGAATATATCTGATACAACTCATTTATTATTGTCACGTGGTTCTTGATGTCATCGTAGTGTGTATTTTGTTATACTAGTACTCTCAGTATACAAAATTCTCGTTCTTGAAATCGAAGCATGCTGACGAACAAGCTTGGGCCTACTATATACGCCATGACAAATTTATACAATTCATGCCAGTAAACTGAACGCTGCCAGATTTGATAGAAGTCTTTCTTTATACGATTTCATTTTGTTAGCAGATTATTACATTGTAAAATACAGGATGTCATACAACGACACTTTCAAATTAGCCCATGCTTGTCAAAAAAGGTTAAACCTAGAGAGTTCCAGTTTCTTATATCATAATGTTGGAATACGGTATTATGAATATATAGAAAATACATCTCAAAGTATTTTCGAAATTTGGTGCTTTTTGAGGACGGTATTTGTGAAAAATATTGGCTTGATCAGAGAGAGTGGAGAGGATCTGCATATGGCTTGATACACATTGGAAATGTGGAGACATTGGCCTAGAAGTCTTTTAAAAGGTTACCTATAGGACATGGAAGTACATCATCGTGGTTGATACTTAGATTTGATTATACTCACCGACGTCTGAAGTAGTGCAGCAGCCAAGTAGATTAATAACAAACGGATGACGCTTTATCATTTTCATCACCTCAAGTTCTCGCAGTAAATCCATTTTTTCGTTACTACCAGCAGATTCTGTAAATAGAAATAGTTTATCAACTAGCTCTCTTTTTTGTTACAAAGACATAGCTAGCAGGCTAGGATCGCAATTTCTTGTTACATTTTGTCTAAATGAAAACAAAAATCGTTCAAACATTTTACAACTAGACACAGACATGTGGTGCCAATGTTTTGATGTCTGTACTTGGCGTACTACACGGTATCCAATCATCTCATGATATGATGCAGATTTTTGTTTTGTCTGACAAAATGATGATAAGGACGCGCGCTGTTTTTTGTGTAGTTCATGTTTATAAATCACCCTCTGCAAGAGTCTTACATAACATATGGTATCCATTCTGACTTGTAGTTCTTGCACAGCTTACTTTCTTCTGCTGTAGAACTAATTTGACAAACAGAATAAATCAAACCGTGTCGTACCTTTCAGTGTTTTGACAGCAATTGATGACGTTCCGTCACGGTTCTTATCTGGTAGAATAACTTTCCCTTTGAAAACTTCACCAAAGTGTCCTTTTCCGATTTGTTCGCCAAGTGTGATGTTACCCCTAGGGATTTCAAAACGGTCATGTCGAATGTAACTCTCCGACGGTTGTTGGCTATCACTGCTACCACCAGTAAACGTAGAACTGTTGGACGAAATTTGTGAGTTGAGGCTTAACTGACTCAACATGATCCAGTCTTGTAAACGCTGTGTATGCTGCTGAACCCATGGCCCGTTGTTATTATTATTACTAAGTTCCCCGTGTGTTTGTTGTAGTCGAGCATTCGTCCTAGAACTAGTTGTCACCACAGGAAGTGAACGTTCTTTGAAGCTCACTGCCCAGAAAGGTGAGACGTCACCAATACTGCGACCTCTGCTTGGAGTGTGTTGTGGTTGGTCACCTCTCTCTATGTTGACAAATACGTCATCCAAATCATCTGATCGCGAACTTGTCTACGAGAGAATTACATAATCGTCAACATATACATACGCACACAAAAACACCCCCCACACACACATACACCCCCCCAAACAACAACAAACAAACAAACAAACAAACAAACAAACAAACAAACAAACAAAACAAAACAAAACAAAAACCACACACACACATTTGTCCTGCTGTTAATCTGTATACCACGGGTCTTTCCATAGATCTGTTCTCAGCGTATTTTATAGGCAATCCTGCCATATGTTTTTTTGCCAAGTACATCTGTGAGGGAATTGTCTGTTTGATATAGCGTACTAAGGAGAAAACCATTCGGCAGCTTCAAAGCCAGATTCCCAGGTGACTTTAAATTGTCCTTCACTGACTAAACCGTTCGATTCTGATCACAGATATCTCTACTTTACGGTGAAAATGGTACCGTTGTAAAAATTTTAAAATGTACAAGCATTGTACATGTTATTAATTCCCAGGTTCACTGCCATTTGTGTCTGTCTGGTTAGTGGAACTATAAAGATTACATTGCGGAACCAGGCTTCTGATATAAATTTGTAATAGCTCTGCCAAACAATATTTTTTCATTATTCCTAATCCAAAGTTGGTCTTTAACGTAAATGTATACAAAGAGATGCCACAAAATGACTGAGGTAATATATAGAGATATAAAGACAACCCTTACCCTTGATTCGTTTCCAAAAATCCTGACACTTTCAGGAGGTGTACTTGTACTACTTGGGTTGCGCAACATTTTTCTCTCGTCACTAAGCTGCAATATAAAATGTAAAATATATTGGTATTAGTATTATGGCATCTTAACGGTGACGACAGCGAAAAATGTGCGTGGGTGTGTGTGCGCGCGTGCTTGCTTGCTTGATTACTGCGCACGCATGTACGCGTGTGTGTGTGTGTGTGTGTGTGTGTGTGTGCATGCATACCTGCGTGTTGTACATACTTTATATTGCCAAAAAAACAAGGTCCCCGTACATGGCATACATACACATACTCAGGTACCTAGTAATTCCATCAAACGCTTTCATAGGATATGAAACTAATGACCGACCAAAATTACCGTAAACAGGCCAGTTTCGTGTCAAATGAATATATTCACATTCACATTGATAATTCAATATGGCGGATCCCAGATGGAGATTGTCAATTATCTGGGATCTCACTCGAACCGATAGGTCACGCGCGCAATGTTCAGGGTAGAAGCGAGGTCGGTGTATATTGCCATCACTTATAGCCGTAGTTATATATGGTAAAGTATGTAATCACGTTATGTAAATGAATATATTTTAGCGCCAAATCTTGCATAATGTGAAAAAAAAGACGAAGCTTATTTCATACAGACAAAAATCGCTGTATCAGAAAAAAATACACAAAACAGTTACCTGTGAAGGTCGTTTCTTCTTCTTTATCTTTTGCCTTATCACATAACAGAGTAGGCAAACAACGATGAAAACGGCAATAGCTACTGACGTCACCATCCCCCAAAATGTTAAAGAGGTGATATCAATACCATCGCTCGCTTTCTCATCATCATCATACGTTTGCTCAAACTTCGGGTCTTCATCATTTTCGGTGTTTAGGTGTTTTGGTGATTTGTTGTTGAAATTTTGAGTTGAGGAAGATGTAGAAGAAATTGTCTGCCTTGATGTTTTCCAGTTGGGGTGTTTCATTGTTGTAGATTCCATGTCTCTCTGTGGGTCACAGTCGATACCATCTTAATGAAAAAAAAACACATTTAGACTTAGAAAATGTATTACTTGCAAGACATTTAGAGAATATCTTTGAAGAGTTTGATTAAAAAATTATATAAGGGGTGATTGATTGATTGATTGATTGATTGATTGATTGATTGATTGATTGATTGATTGATTGATTGATTGATTGATTTACACTACTTACCTAAGACCAGTTGTACCACGTGTTTTCTAGTTTTGTATTCATTCGTCAGTTTAAAATTAACAATACATTCGTACAGGCCTTCGTCTTCAGCGTTGATTTGATTGATCTTCAAGTCACCGTCAGAGGAAATATCAAAACGTTCATTAGCGTAACCTGTTAGCACGATATTGTTCAAATCTATGTTTCCATCTGACAGTGTACTTTTCGCTTCCCCTTTCACCAGAGACAGATCTGTCACGTCCTTTCTCCATTCAAAGATAACCTGGTTGTAATGTTCACTGGGTGGTTCATATTTACAATTTATTACCAAAGTTCGTTTGGCATCGATGTTTGAGCTTGAAATCGTCAGTATTAATTCTATAAAAGACATGTATAACATTAAATTACTTCACGTGCTCGGTTCTTGTAAAGTATATCCCATAATAGTAGCAGACGACAAGAAAACAAAAAAAGTAAGCGAAAATTTGTAAAAGAACTAGCTATGACCCAAACTTCTTTGACGCTGATGGCTGAACATGAAAGTTTGAAATCACCCGTAATTTTTGGATTCGACAAATAAACAGATATACGTTTTGAAATACAGTTATCATTGTTTCTACAATGAAAATTGTTGTACAACTAAATGTGCAACACAATAATTTGCACATGCGTATAGCATGCCTCAAATATTGATGTTACTGTAACTGTTTGTGAAACGCAGTGTGGACTCAGTTCGAACCGGGCTGTTGAAATAATTCCAGGAATATGAGTAAGCATGTCCATTTTTTCATCTATGCAGGACAAGTGGTAATTTTCACAGAGTTGTCCTTTCAAGACTGAGTGTGCCGTGGTGTGCACTTAACTTGATGGGTACATTTATATATTTTCATAGTCAATTGAATACCCGTACGTGGGTTTAGTCATCTGTTTTGTTTATGCTGCAGAGTTAATTCACATTGGATGGAACGTAAAGTATACACTCTCTGACTTCATATCGGGTTAAATTAACTAGTCTGGAAGTGTCTATTCAATGATTACAACAGCCGACACCAGACCATAGACGAATGGAACCCATTACAAACAGAGAAAGTAAACAAATTCATTTGAATATTAATAACACCTGGCTCACCATATTGGAACAACAGATACTTCTATTATTACATACTGTGGTTTGATAAGAACAGTTTTGCCACCTCTTTAAGTGTAAGTGAAATGCCAGGGAAACTGGAAATTAGTTTGTAAATTATAATTATGTAAATAGACCATAAAACTGTTCTTTTCAAATAAAATAATGTAATGCAAGTCTCTACTGTTCCAACATGTTGAGCCAAGTATTATTGATATAACATTGTTTATTTTCCCTGATTGTAACAGCTTCCGTTCGTCCACGATCTGATATTGGCAGTTGTACTTCTCCCGCCAATTCATGAAAGGTTTGATGCATGCATGACAGAACTCGTTGTGGAAACGCTTTGTGTTGAAAATTTACACCATCATGGTCGATTAATTTCTGGACATAATTTGTTGAAGTATCAACAACATCCTTGCTTGGCCGGAAACTATATGTTTCAAAACATATACAATAGGAAATAGTACAAACAGAACGACTCAACCATCGAGACGGCGTCATATACAATGTAAAATGTTTTTTTCTCTTTTCCTTCCTTAGAAGTTACAACCCAGGAAAAAAAACACTGGGCGTTTGCTTCAATGAAGTGAGCTAAGAGAAGACTTTATGCAAATTCAAAATTAGGTAAAACAGCAATTTAATGCGACTGATAAAAAAAAGTTGGATCCTCTGATGAGGGTTGAAATGATTCTGTTATCAGTTTGTTATGTCTGTAGCAATAACTATTGTACTCAATGTTGTAATGTGTAGCATTCTATTAGTATAATGAGTTGGTATGTTGGTATGTTGTTGGTCCAGTGCGTGATAAACCTTGGCTCTTTGATTCTAATAGATTAAGTACACCGTAACTAGTATAAAACGTAAAACTTACACGCCTGGGGGCTGATTTGAAAAGTTGTGAATTACCCTGGCACAACAACATACCAACGACTTACAATAGTGTCAAAAGAAGTTGTGAAAAACTATACGACTTCTATTTTCGGTTAATGAATGACTTTTAAACACTAAATAGCCTTGTCACTATAGTTCCGCTTTTGTTGTACCACGGTGAAATGTTGACCACGTGATGACGACCTGAACGGGTTGGTGAAAGCGTCACCTCAGAGCAAGAGTAGTCTGTGGCGTCCCCACTAGTGTTGTGTCAATATCACCTACTACTAACTAAGCTTTATTATGAACTACTAGCTTTCCCTTTGTCTGACGTTAACGTTTTACCACACTCCACTGACGTTTATCTCTTTTCCCCGCAAATTGTTTTGAAACTTCCCAGGGGAAACTTCCCTTGTCAGGAAGGAGAATTTTGAAATGAAAAGGCGTCGTATTCATCGGGGCTGTTGGATGGCGTCAGTTGAGAAAGTAATGAATGGTACGTGCAGAGTAAGGCGGAAGGAGAACCATTAGATGCACAACGAACGCCAAAAGACTTGCTTTATACGGGCGAGATCAATAGTTCAATGTAGAATAACAAAAACTAAATTATTTTTCTTCACGGGTGGGGGCGTTTTGAACCATTTTAGTTCTCATCCTACAAAAAAAGAACTTACATTTAATGGATCTGTTGTGTACCCCTGAATACAATTATTTTTTTTTAAATGTCGTGAAATCCCCATGCGTTAGTAACATTTCACAAATTTCATGAAATATAAAATTCATGTTTGCAGGTATCATGTTCAGTGTGACGTCACTCAGTCATGTTTTCTCACTAAATTGAACTGAATTTCAATTTATTCTACCAGAAAATGAAAACAAAATGTACAATCTTTGAAAGTAATACAAAATCGAATTCTGGTGAGATCCATGGAAATAGTTCCCGAAGAACTAATCAAAGTCCATGGACCAATCGTTCATGACAATTAAGGCAAATTAGGGCTACGAGTTATAACAACAAAATACATCTCTTATGAATAATTATGACAATTGGTGTACATATATACACTCGAATTTGGCTCATACAAATATACTGAAGTCTC
Source organism: Glandiceps talaboti (assembly GCF_964340395.1). Taxonomy (NCBI): domain Eukaryota; kingdom Metazoa; phylum Hemichordata; class Enteropneusta; family Spengelidae; genus Glandiceps; species Glandiceps talaboti. Next base: position 7,273,223 of record NC_135557.1, on the reverse strand, counting down.
GTAGAAACACATGGGTTCCGTGAGCACACATTCCGAATTCCGGTCCCATATGCACACAATGAGGTGTCGTATACACATATTGCGGTCTCGTATGCACTTACTTCATATAACCGTCTGGTTCCTAAGCACTGTGACACATTGCGGTCTCGTATAAACTATTGTGGTTTTGTATGCATATATGTTGGTTTCGTGCAAACAATTTATCCTGTATGGAATCGTTATTTGTCTCAGATACACAATGTTTATTTCACGCTGACAACTACCGAAACACATGCACGTGTCGATACTTCATCACACTGAAACCGTCCAACAGCCGGCCATGTCAGGTAGCACGTCAGTGCATTATGCAGTCCCACGAGGACGAACGTACCATGTGACTTTATTAAACTCGTGTCATCATCTCTGACTTCACTGGGTTTTTTTTTCCACAACTGAAACTACTTCTTACATCACAATATCATAACATAAAATCCCACACTCGATATGTTTTTTTTTAAAGCTTGCGAGTGTGTTATCCAATTTGTACTTGAAATGTTTTGGTTGCCAATCACCTGACTATCTATGACGTCACCTTTACGCCGAGACCTTTGGTCTTGCCACCCCGGCCGCTTCGATGTTTTGTTTGCAATTCAGACAAAGATAGAGCCTCAACCCGAGCAGGTGTTCTCTCATTACCTATCAACATTATCACGCCTTAGCCAGGTTTCTAGATCCACTCTGAATATTTCACTAATTGACGAAGTAATAATATATATATGCATTGACCATTTTGATTTTTTTTCTGCACTAATTTTACAACATTTACGGCATAGTAGTGCAGTAGCCATTTTTATCGTTCAATCTTCACTGTATACACATCACGTTTCTAAACAAACCGACGAAAACAGGACTTCCCCTTTTTTTCTCCTTGTCGAGTTCGGGTTGTTTTTATCAAAACACAAAATGGCGATAACAAACACGTTTCAAGTTTCGTATCTCCACCCAGTGTCTATAAACTAATAAAATAAAAATAAAAATTCACACTGAACCGTCGTATTAGAAATACGTGCGTCCATATGACATAGCAGAGTAAATGGAAACATGAAAGACTTTAATCCGACGATGTGTCTCATGATCATAGCCGGGCTGCAACTGCGGGATTATATGCAACCTGGGGAGTCGAGGACGTTATAAAATGACATTTTTGTGCCGTTATTGGTCTATACCAGGGATGTTAATTATGAAGCACTTTGAGAACGTGTTTGAAAGCATACGAAATCACATTGTAATGATTAGTAGTAGAACCGTATTGCATATACGCTGTGTACTAGTATGTTCGCCTTTACATTTTTTTTTTCTTATTTCCTCGTAATATACCCAGCCGTAATTCTTCACGTACTGCTTGTTTTGCAGGAGCAGTATACAAGCTTGTCCCCGCGCAATCTGAACCCCCCCCCCTCTCCGATCCCCCCACCAAATTGGACCAAAACTGAGTAGATTTTCTGTAAATCGATTCGTTGTTGTTTATGGTGGAACTTGAAGGCGGCACACAATAGAATATTTGATATGACCTGGTGAAGCCTACCACCATGACGAAGATATGTATATACATTAAAAATATATATATATATACTCAATATTTGGCGACTTACCAATAACAACCACACCAATGATTCCTCGATCCGACATTTTCACCAATATTTCAATAACTTAAGATTGGAATCTCAGTAATTTTTTGACTTCTAATCGGTAACACATTCCGATATCATTGCACTCCGAACACCTGCTTTGTTTCGCCGTCTCTGCCAAAATAGCAACGAACGCTTGTTGTGCTCGGACAGAGTACGCGTTCGTTGAATTAGCATATGAATGAAAAAGGGGAACTTTAAATGTTTTTCCATGGAATGCAAACTCTCAGTTCCAGGAATATTTTAGGTGTTGTTTATTTCCAATTAAATATATTTTAACTTCCAGAGGTATATGGCAAATATAGGTAACTTCAATTTTTTCTCCCCAAGATTTACAAAAGACGGTAGATGTATGCATGTATGCAATATTCTAAGTGAGGGATATTTCTTATTCAAATTTAAAACGAAATAAAGTCAGAAATACTAATTCCTCCGACCAAAATGTAGTGCAAACTAGTAACACTGGGATATCTTGACAGCGTAAAACATTGTATACGCAACTGTATTAATATGACTCGAATAAAATCAAGCGATCATGTGACCCGCACGTGACTCTAGATTATCCAATCATAATAAAACATTTCTATTAAAGTCGTCATCTTTATCTCGCTACTAGTATACCACGTCCTGTAGTGTTCGTTCTCTATTTGAAATGTTCCTTAATTCTTTCCCAGACCCCATGTATCTACAAGTGTGCAGTGATAATCATTTATAAGTTGAATATTAAAAGACTGTGTGTATCTGGGGATATCCATGATGCAGGGCAACTAGTTCTGCACTGAAATAGCTAGTTTGTTACTACTATTTTTTGAGGTCACTAAATATACAATCTCCACGTTTCCACGGCGTTTTTTTTCAAATCGAAGGCCGATAATAGGGCACGTTTATACCCACAGCGGTACAACCGTAGTAATGACCTTTCTCGATTAAACAAAGGACAATGAAAAATTCGTGCTTGCACAATAACAATCTCTAGCTACGTAATTAACATCGCCCTCATCGTCCCCGGCAGACACATGACACAACCTCTCTTGGGGTGAAGGCCAAAAGGTGGGGATTACCAGTCTTGCAAACAAAGTGGATTTCCCGGCGTCATTGTCCCTGGCGTATTTAAAACACCAAATACGTGTTTTCAAAAGTTATTATCTCTTATGTCGAGGGATTTAAAGTAAAGGAACATACGAAAAAAGATGTCGCTATATTTGTCTTATAAAAGTTTATTTACTCGTATCTCAGGTTTTGTCTTTGACAGATTCTCAGAAAATTATATGTTCATGGAAAATTTGTAGAAACAATTTAAGAACACTAAAATAAACTTATGACAAAACAAATCGGACATTGTTCAATAGTTTTCGTAGTAAATGACAGTATATGGGAATTCCCCTTAAGTTGGTGAATGTTTGATGTAATAAAATACACTTCGTGTCAACATAGCCAAAAATAGCTCTCCGGGGACGAACGTTTCTTTTCAAGACCAGTCCCTTGAAATTTTACGTTCTACCGAATATTCATGTAGTGTCTCATAGTTCCCCGCGCAGATCATTCTCGCAAACCAGAGCTGTTATTTCTTACGATGCCGTAAAAGAGGGTGTGCTTTGACGATCGATGGGGCAGATGCGAACGACAACAACCACGCGACCGGATCTGTGACTTTGCTTCGCTATACATAATGGATGAATGGATTTAGCCGTCGGGTCACTCCTTCTGTGTGTGAACATGCTATTAATGTATAGGACACAACATGGAAGTCAAATTCCTCTCCTCAAATTCCGGTTTTCCGAGTCTTGTTGAACAATTCTGTAGTCGATAATAAGTGAGTACATTTGTTCTATCTTTAGGTGCACATTAGAAATGTCAATGTTGGTTCACTGTTGATCATGATGGATTTATATAGAAATGCAAAGATGCAGTTAGTATGTACTCTAGACCCTCTCCACAGTTCAAGTATAGGAAACATTGCTGAAAGGCCTAGGGTTGTTTGTATGTAATTGTTATCTACACATAATTCTACTCACAAAGCATTGTAAAGTTCTGTGGGCCCTCATCGACTTCACCTTTATTTAATCATGCTCCGTGTAAACTCAGACCACTAACGATTTTTTTTTATTTTTAGTGGTCTGAGGTGTAAATTGCGATGCCCAGAGCATCACAGTAACATGTCAACGAATGATTAGCCCTATGTAGTCAATGAGGGCGCACAGTATAAGGATATTCAAGTACAATTATGCGGTAGATATCGGTACATACAAAACAGCCCTTTTAGCGATGTTCCCGAGGACTGTGGAGAGAGTTTACAGTTATCTGGGACAGTTACCCCCATCCACCCGTGACACGTAAATCCCGATATGAATCGATGTATGCCCATCTCTACCCCGCGTGTCTGTCTACACGTCCGTGCATACGTACGTACCTACGTACATATACTGTGATACATATAATATCGTGTTGTTTGTATAGATAGTATATATAGAAATATATAGTATATTATTATTTCAATAGTATACAGGCCCGTATATACATATATACATGTTTATAGATAGCTATCCCGAGTTTAAACTATTTTAATTACCCATGACTGTTTGTTTGTTTGTTTGTCTGTCTGTCTGTCTGTCTGTCTGTCTGTCTGTCTGTCTGTCTGTCTGTCTGTCTAACTGTCTGTTTGTGTTTGTTTGTTTGTTTGGTTGTTGTTTTTTTTGTTTGTTTGTTTGTTTGTCTGTTTGTTTGTTTGTTTGTTTGTTTGTTGTTGTTGTTTTTTTTTTTGGGGGGGGGGTTCTGGTTGGTTGGTTGGTTGGTTAATACCAGTTAGTAGTCTGAGGTTTATAATACTGATCCTGGCTCCCTGTCATTTCCAGACTTAGCTAGTTTGATTCATCTCATCATCTATGCTCTACTTTTTTAAAAAAAAAACTCAACACATGCTCACAAATCCACCCCGATATAGGCTGGGCCAAGTACGTTGTTACACGTTTTTAGAGTACACTTCAGCGAGTTGAACACTACTTATCGCTGGCTCAATTTGTTGTCCAAGTGTCAAGAGAGGTGGCCACGTGGTCACGGACACGATAAGACACAATGGATGCCCAGTCACCACTATTACAGACAATGGTGTCAACAACACAAGCGGCATATACGTTTTGTCGAATTAGATCGTGAATTTAATGTAGAATGGCAACAAACTACAGGTTCTGCACACGTAAAATAGAAACTCTAAATGCCTTAAGTATAAAAAGGTGAATCAGAACATAGTCTGGTGTGACAAAAAAAAACCGACCAAGCTCATTCAGAAATGATTTATGTACACATGTACGATTAAACCTTTTGATAAGTCAATTAAAGTGTACTTTGAGATCGTTGTCATGGAAATGGAAAATTGTGTCTGAAATAAAAGGATATTGATCTACCATTGATAAAACCTTTGATCAGCGACAAAGAAAATCACTATTAGGTACACGTAAGGGTGACCCATTTATGGTTTTACGTTTCATAAAACATTATAATGTGAAAGGGTATGTTTGGTTGGTTAAAAAATAGTGGGAAACGACGATGAAATACATAAAATTACATCAAACACACAGGTGAATAACAGTTATACAACAATATCGTAAAATTGAACGAATCTGACGAAGAATTAAGAAAAAAGACGTAAGAAGCCCTACTTACAAAAGTGCCTAACTTAGAGTGGACGTTAATCTACATATTCAAATTCGATATTTACATACACGTCTGCAAAACAGCCTACCTGATAAGGGGGCCTTCAGTATATTACAATACGGCGGTGGAAGCAAGCCTGTCTCTATGGCGTAAAATGTGACCTTACACCTAGTTCGAAGTCGTTGTGCTAAAACATGCCTCTCCCTCAATTTTCGAAAATATGACCCCGAAATATTTCAATGCAAAACATTTTTAACGCCACCTTCCTCCCTGTGGCATAGTTGTTAGAGATCATAATTAGTAGTCACGGGGTCACTGGAGGTCATGGGGAAACTTTTCTGTGGTAAGATTCCACCACATTGATAATTTTTAAAGGGATATCCCACTATCCCCACCACTGTGAGTTTGTGTTTGTATTAAATCAATTGATTGTGTTTTAGATCTGATTACCCGTGAGCCTTCAGTCCACCACATTATCCTAACTTTCTTTTCACGCTGTTCTCCCTTTACCTTGCTGTAAGACCCAACCCTCTCCTCATCACACTACAACTAACAGTTAATTCTATGCATTTCACCGATATGTTACGATATTACTTTACAATGGAGGTAGTGGTAGGATGTTGTGGCGGTAGGATTTGGAACCGGTGGCAGCTGTGGGGTTTGCCAAAAAAAATCAGAAATTAAGGCAAAATTAGATTTTAAAAATTAGTCAAAATAAAATGTGACCTAATTTCCATTTTGTAAAATATGACCCTCCCCGACAGCCAGTTTGTAAAAAGTCCCCCCCCCCCCTGTAATTACTGAAGGCTCCTTAAACCCAATTGTATAACTTGTAGTCCGGATCCTTACAAGATATTTGCCTAGCATTCTGTTGAGGTCGTAGTGAGACCACGTGGTGTAGCTTACAGTCCATTTTGTTAAACTTTTCGCTGTAATACCTCAAGCTTGATAGATACATAAACCTCGACGAGACTGAACGAGTCGCCATTGAGGGCTCCCTTTAAATTACCCAGTGTACCAAATACACCTCAACAAATCATCTGAATATGATTATTTTATATTATGCAGTATACGTAATCCAAAAATTAATAAACAGTGTTTTCAGGCTTCTCTTTTGATCTCACTAGTACTATTGGCCTAAACTTTGCTTCAAGAAGTACGCGTGGAGTTCGGTTGAGCTTCGGACATAACAGTGGTGGAGTTTCAAAGTTACTTTCCGAATATTTTCAGTTAATGTCCTCTGACGTGACGTATAACTATCAGTAAATGTCCTCTGACGTGACGTATAACTATAAGTAAATGTCCTCTGATGTGACGTATAACTACCAGTAAATGACCGAGGACGTGTACTATGACGAATTGGTTACATTGTAACAGTTGACAAGATGGGGACAGTGCTATATAAATGATTAACATGCTGAGGACAGTTTCATTCATGGGTTTAAAGAGTTAACGGACAGTTGCTACGTGGATTAACGGTATGCAGACACTTTCTTTGTGTAAAAAAGTGCCCCGTTATATGAAATAGAGTCGGCTAAATGAAATTGAGAGTACAGACAGTTGAAATAATGGGGGGGGGGAGTCAGAAATGAGCACAACTTCAATTCTTTTACACCTTATTAAACTCTCACGGAAATATAGTGACATCTTATCTTGAGGTCGACGTTATTTTCAAAAATATCAAAGCAAAATAAAATAAAGTACCGATCGACTGCCCAATTTTCTGAAGCCATGTTATCGAAATCAAACATTTATATTGCCTTATCTACATGTCTTGGAGGTTGCCAATTAGCCGACTTCGAATGCTACTCCCGGTCAACTTCACGAAACCATTACTGTATACGTAGGAAATACCAGAAAACTGAACACGTGGCACGTGATATATATCCGACCGCCCGAGTAACATTTTGAAGTTGACCAAGATTAATGTGTATAATTTGCTATTGTAATTGAAGCAAACAGCACCTATTTTATTGATATCATTTGTGTTTGCAGTATCTCTTCATTATATATAATCACGATCATAGGTCGTGATTTAACATTGAGGTCAAAGGTTAGAACGTAAAGTTACTGCTATATGATATATCCCATCATTGAGTTCCATTTGGAATGTAATGAAATGTATATATTATTATGCAATGGTGTGTGTGTGTGTGTGTGTGACTGTGTCTATGTCTGTCTGTCTGTGTGTATGTGTATGTGCATGTATGTCTGTGTCTCTCTGTATGTGCGCGTGTGTGCGTGTGTGTGTGTGTATGTATGTGTGTATGTGTGTCTGTCTGTCTGTGTATGTGTGTGTGTGTGTGTGTGTGTGTGTGTGTGTGTGTGTGTCTGTGTGATATAAAAATAAATACCGGAGCCGAGACCGCGCGGCAAAGTTGCAGACTGAAACCGTGAGCATTGAAGAAAAAAAAATTATCCTATCTAAACTCCCATCATTCCTAGGTGCAACCACCTTATAGAGTTGTTGTTTCCTGGAATAGTTTGTGTATATATCTTGGTGTGCAATTTATGCGGACATTTGTACGTGTACTTTATCGACCTACAATTTGACCTACATACCTTTCCCACGGACTGTGTGAACGCTAGAGTGTAAAGGACCTTGTCACAGGATTTCAGAGTGGAACATGTGCACATGACATGTACAGCTGACGTTGATCTGGTACACTGCGTGTAAGAATTTAAAATGATGCCAAGAGACAGGGCTACCAGCATATGTGTGGGTATCGCGGTTTTCACTCTACTTCAACCGCACGGTAAGGTGGTTTTTATTCGCACTGTAACGTAGTATGTAGCATCCACTACAATATATACCATGTATGTTATCAATCAAACCACGACAAAAACAGACGTATGCATATGACTATGAGACTGTGAATTTCCAGGTGTACACATCACCACTATTTGTCGACCTCTTTTCATTGCGTCACTTTATTAACTACCATATAAACTAATCGTACAGAATCTCATAGGCTTCGTTAATGATGCATTTGTGAACGAGAGTCAAAATAACACTTCAACGTTTGTGACATTCTTTGATGAAAAGGTTCTGCTCGTGAGCCTACCTTTACCCTCTGACCCCGTGCTTTTATCTGCGATTGACTGGTGTAGGGGGGCTTGAAAGGGGAATCCCCGCATTCCAGTGTGATGAGCGAATTATTCATGGTTGTGTTTTTACTGTAAGGATTTACAAGTACACGTTTGGGTTTATATTAATCAACATCTCAACATATTTTTTGCTATTTGATATGGCTGATATTGATTTAAAGGCCTATAATTCAATTCCACGTTCTCCCATTTAATATTGATTTTTTTTTTTCAATGGAGTCGTAATTATTTGATTGGTCCTAGCTACTCTATGTTACTTGATTGATTGGGCATAGTCAATGGATCAACCACTGAGAACACTGTTTCGATTCGACCAGTTATTTGTTCAAGTCCAAGTTTGTTTGTTTTTGCTATAGCTCTGTCGTATGACTTCTTTCTCACCTAAATGTTAACTCCAAGCCAGCCTGGAAGCCATGACGTTTTGAATACGTTAATACACTTGGGAAACCAGCATTCAAAATCCCAATCTCCTGAATTGTAGGCTAACCCTAAGCCGATGACATTAACACAGCTGACCCGTTTTCAATGCATTTTAGCACCAGAGTTTACAAATTACCCCTTGACAATCAATACAGGCTCACAATGCACAATGGCAGCACCATATCGTCATATATCACAGCTTTTGTTACGTTTTCAGCCGGGCACAGTCCAATAGTCTCGTTCTTTCGCAGTGTCGCGGAAGAAATAACAGCTCTGGTTTGCGAGAATGCGTAGTACTCGTACAGTGGGTTTAGTGAAATTACAAGTGAAGTTATAGAAAATACATACAGCTGTTCACTTGTTGTCATACAATAACGGTTGTACAGTGTTGAATGTGTCTTGTATGTCCATGCACCATGCATCGTACCCAGGGAGGGCCGGTCGAGGCTAATGTACGTGTCGATGCGGCCGGCTCTTCGTTCGTTCCAGTGGAAAAAATAAAGAAGTTATGTTTGCTTTTAAAGAACCAAAAGTTAAGTTAATGATAGGGGAGTTTTATTAACTTTTATTCCAACTTCGAATAATAGACAGTGGATTCGTTCAAAATATATCGCAAGGTGCACACTTTAGCACTGCATATATATATACATACACACATCCATCCATCCATCCATACATGCATGCATGCATACATACATACATACATACATACATATATACATACATACATACATACATACATACATACATATATACATACATACATACATACACACACATACATACATACATACATACATACATACATACATACATACATACATACATACACACACACAGACACACATACATACATACATACATACATACATACATACAGACAGACAGACAGACAGACAGACAGACAGACAGACAGACAGACAGACAGACAGACAGACAGACAGACAGACAGACAGACAGACACACACACACACACATACATACATACATACATACATACATACATACATACATACATACATACATACATACACGTACGTGAGAGCGGGCGGACTAACGGACAGACAGACAGACGTATACATGTATTGAAATTCGAAGAATTTAATTTTTCCATCAGACTAGTTGATTGGAATTTCTACGGTTCCTGTTAACGTTTGCCTCACTTCAAGAAATCATTAAAAAATACTACACCATACTCTTCTTTTCTTTTACAGTGACACATAGCGCCCCCACACCGTCAGAACGTCAATTGATGGGAATCATTTTGAACGTTTATGAAGGCAGTCCATTCTCCATCACTTTCAAACTCAGCTGCAAAGACTTTGACAACGACGACGTAGTTACTGTCAAGGTATCCCAGGACGACAGAAGCAAATATAAACACCTTGCAGAAGCAGAATATGAAATGATAAGACCATCGTGTCATGGAAAATACTGTATAGATCTCAAAAGAGATAATTCCAGAAATATGCTGGTAACATTTTACATTACAAACACCACCAAATCTGACGATGAGGGCGTTTATTTGATGGACATAGATTTGAAGGAGTCGGTTGACACGTCAATTGTCAATACAAAGTGCAAAGGTCACGAAGAAGGGTTTTCAATTCAGGTCCTAAAAAGTAAAGGTAATGAGAGTGTCAGTTTTTTTTAGCATTTCGCTTAAAATTAACATTGCGGTAAGGCCTAATCAAAAAAATAGTGTGGTTCCGGTTACGCTCATTTTTAGAATAGGTGGGATAGGTAGATTGTTGCGTTATTTTATTATATATAGTTTTTCTGTGTGAGTGTCTAATTCAGGTTTTATATTGTTTTCCAAATGGTCTCTGTGTTGTGTATTTGTATTCTTCCTATCAGATGTACAGTAATTACAGACTGGAAGAACAGCGAATACATTAAAAAATACTTTAGGGTCGGCAGTGAAAAGCTAGGTGGGGTTAGGGTAACAGGAACCAAACATTAAAGTTATTTTGTTTAGGCCTAACCGTCGAGGGCACGGTGAGCGTTGTAAGGTGGAAGGGTTAGTTAAAGATAATTGCTCAAATGACATGTACAAATCTCTCTTTAACATTTTCCAGCCCCCAAAAGGTGAAGCTAAAATCGTTCCACTTCCAAAAACTGCGTTCACTTTCACTCAGTATTGTACAAGCATAGTGGTGTTTAAAAGTAGTCAGCCAAAAGACCACTCAAATCGGAAGTGACGTCACAACCTAGCCAACTTCTCGCAATACATCGCAGTCACTGTGTATGGATAGGGTTGAGTGCTGTTTCCATCATTTTTGCAGATTTATGGCTTAGTTGTTCTAACAGGGTGAATTACCTGTCTACAAGTCGTTGATTATCCTAATTGATTAAATACACTGGTTTGAAGTCTCTGAAGAGTTAAGGATACACCATCTTCTCATCTATTTTGAGTTTTTATTTTCTTAGCAAATGTGATAAATTTTACATCATAATCTTCAAGTTTTTGGTTATCTCATCTCTCTCAAAAGTTACACTTTACAAGTGAAAAAAACAATCGCTGTTTTTGAAATGTTGCATTTTTATCAGCAAAATATCAACAACAAAAAAGTGGAAGAAAAATATACTAATTAAATCAGAAGATGTTCATATACTTTAGTCTAGAAATGTGTACACGTCGTGCGCTGATTGATTCATGTGTAGAGACTTTGAGTTTGTCTTGTGGTTCAAGTGACGATATACGATCATTGCTTCGGTGATCAAGATTTAAAAATGACAAAAGCAGTGGAGACCAAGCTTTCAATTAATTAAGATAAAATACAAACTAAAATATAAATATAAATTGATTATAAAATGAAGGTTGTTTTAATTATACTCACAGTAGGGTGACATTTCTGATCACGACTTCCAATACCTTGCAGTGAACATTTTTGAGAATTCCTGTGTTTATACTATCATACAAAAATAAAATATAGAGTGATCATATATCCGTCCACTAAACGTACTGCTATTACCGACTTGTATAATCTACCACCGTGATAATAGTTTTAGTTAGTGGCTATATCTTAAGTGAAACCTTTGTTTCCGCAGTAGTAACGTGGGTGAGGTTTTTGACGTAACACTCGTTCCCTTTCCAGATTTAACAAATGGTTGCAAACCAAAGGAAAAGAACAAAAGGCATCGGGAGTCAAAGTCGAGAAGACAGAAGGGAAGGCGAAGACGAAGGCGAAGAAAAGACAGACAATGAATGAAATAACAAAAGTGTTGCATCTTGTACCAGACAATTATAGAATTTAGTGTAAAATATATAGTAGCCGTTTCATCGGCATTGGAATCCAGCAACGTACTGGTAGATAGAAAGGGGCAATGCGTTGATTATGAACAGGGGTTTTCTACATAGACATTTTGCCAGGAATTGAAATTCGAAACGTTATGCGACGTGTTTACTTTGATACGTTTGATCTGTATGCAGTTATCACTGGGTGTCTGACATACACTCTGTAGACGTAGTTTGATATGTGACATATAGAAGCACTTTATATAACGTCTGATCGACACATAATATCGTTATGACTAACAGACAAAGAAATATATTAGTATATGACGTCACCAGTCCATATCAGACAAACTCGCTCAATTATGACGTATGGTTCATGAACTCTCGAACGTTATCGTCATTCAGCGTCATTGTAACTAGGCCATCACAAACAGTTGCGACAATATATATATATATATATATATATATATATATATATATATATATATATATATATATATATATACACGCTCTGCCACTGCTGTATAGAGCACTGTCTTAGCAGATTGATACTCACCGAGGTGTATATATATATATATATATATATATATATATATATATATATATATATATATATATATATATATATATATATATATATATGTGTGTGTGTGTGTGTGTGTGTGTGTGTGTGTGTGTGTGTATTGTATTACACTGCAAATTGTATTACCGTAACGCCGCCGGCAGCGTGGCATGTAAACTTACGCCCCTCACCCCCACCTCCCCCTCGCCCCTCCCCGTCCATGTAAGACAAGTTTAATATTCGGAAAACAAAAGTGTGTTGTCCTTTGGAGCTACTTGTATGCAAGGATATGTCGTCTTTAAAAGTCTTGGTGCTACTCGTGGTATCGAATCATGTAAATATTGTACATTTCCCTTACTCGGCAGTGTGCTAGCAACAACATTGGGAGACTGGCTCTGAATTGCCCTAAAACTAGGAGACGGTTGAAAACACACAGACAAAAGTAATCTGCAAAAGTGAAAGGAAAGTCTTCGTTTATATTTTATTGAAGAAATGATTTATAGCAAATGTGAATCATAGTATTGAATAATTGTTGTATTGACACTGTAGACTTGAAATAATAAAATAGTTACACAGCCAAAAGAAAAAAAACGGAAAAAACTGCAAATTCTATATTTTAACTTCATGTAGCATAATCGAGCGAGCTACGTTTTGATTGTCTAGATGAAAAAAAAAAACTTTTCTAGCAGGGCAACTAGTCTCATACACACAGAGATCGTATGTCAAGTATAGATTTTAAAAAAAAAGCCATCAGTTACTTGTCATAGTCACCTGTTGGAAATATTGCCTCAAGCTCCGTAATGTTCATTTTTTATACAAATCGCAAACAGTATATTGTTGAAATACACATGGATGTTGCTGGCATCTGTCCCTCTTGACACCATTTTCAGGTCACCCCCACCCCCAGAGATATTTGGTTTTGTAAAACTCCCATGTGAAGCAATTTTTAACAGCGAATAAAACTAGATTTTTAATCAGCATTGGTCCGTGTCAGTGACATTCGTCAACAATCTGATTGTATACTAGACTGACTGTAAGATACGTCGTGACGTTCCGCCCTCACCGGCCTCCTCTCACACATGTACACTGACAATATTGTAATTTGAGTGATTGGTATTGATGTGAAATATAGCACTATAAGAAAAGTCATATTTGACCATGTCTTTCCACCGGGGTAAATCATGAGCAGAGGATGTGTAAATGTGGTGAGTATGAGACGAAGTTCCACCTTTGACTTAATTTACCCCCGGTGATCTCTCACCAGCTGGGTGTTGTAGACAGTCAAAAGTGGTGCTGTGTCATGTACTACCCCTAGACAGAGATGGTGGTTAGGTGGGTCACAGGTAGACTAAGGGTAAAGGTTGGGTTAAGGTGGATGAATTGGACTTTTCGTGTAATGCAGGTTTTCAATCTATCTGTTTCCCCCTGCATTCTAACGCAAATCTATTCCAAATCTTGGTTAGAGTTATCAACACAGCTTGTCGACCCCATAGTGTATATTTGAATTCGGTGTTTAACAATACATTCACACTGCTTTGGATTAAACGCTATGGCATACGTCACAAAGGGGAAAGTCCCTGGCATGACGTCATTATGGTTAAACGAACTCAAAGAAGTGATTTACGGACAAGGCAACCTTCTCATCAACATCATCACCATCATCATCATCATCATCATCATCATCATCATCACCACCACCACCACCACCACCACCACCACCACCACCACCACCACCACCACCACCACCATCATCATCATCATCATCATCATCATCATCATCATCATCATCATCATAAATGATCAACTGATGATGATGATGATGATGATGATGATGATGATGATGATGATGATGATGATGATGATGGTGGTGGTGGTGGTGGTGGTGGCGGTGGCGATAATGGTGGTGGTGGTAGTGGTGGTGTAGTGATAATGTTGTTAGGGTTTTGACAACTACTGTTATAGTGTGAATGATTCGCATTGGTCGCTAAGCAACTGAACTATATTAATATATACCAATAGGTCTAAAAAGATAAGCTGCCAATTGACCAAAATATAAACAAAAAGATTATTTCCTTATGTTTGCTTCAATGTATTATACTGTAATGAAAGAACGAATTTATTTATATTCTCAGGTGTAATAGTTACGTTAATAGCAAACTCATTTCCTGTTGGGTTATCCCCTCTATACATACACTGTATTGATCTCTTTAACATGTACCGTCTACTCAGCACATTTTTGTACATTGGCGTAACACGTGCAGTGCTTCGCCCACAAATTCCGATCGCAATTTGGTGCTTCCACACACGCACACTAAGAGTCTTATTGGTGGTGTAAACGGTCTTAAAGGGAGCAGTGGATCGGAATCAACTATTACAGTGGTGTTTCAAGATCATCATGGACTTTACACGTCTGCTTAAGTATACGATTGTCATCATGACCTTCGTCTGTAAGTCTCATTCAATCTCTGTATACTTAGATTTTAAGTAGGCCACACCTTGTCAACGCGGGATTTCATGTTAACTGTACCAGGACTAACTATCGCTTTGAAACTATGTGGTGATGATTTTCATTTCGAGCGCAAGCAAAGTTGATACGTTATGGGTGGGTGGGTGTGTGGGGGGTGGGAGTGGAATCTGTGCTGCTTGTACCAAAATGTACTTAACAGGTAGTCTAATTCTACACAGTGAAGCATAGCTTGTCATTACCTGCTATAGACAGACCTCAAACCTGATATTCAGGTTGCCTATAAACGAATCCATACGATTCACCTGACATAATTTATGTAACCAAAAATGTTGAAGAAACCATTTTTGTACCATAAACTTGATTAGAACACAGACAACGATTTTTATTGTCACAGAGGACATATATCGACATAACATGCGGCGATGAGCATTTAAGAATAACGTGTTCAGGGTTTTATGTACTTAGATTCATCATCATCATCATCATCATCATCATCATCATCACAAAAACAAACAAACAAACAAACAAACAAACAAAAAACTACCTTGACTTTGTGAATTTTCGATTTACTTTTACGTACGCCCACTTGTTAAAATATGTCACAGTCAGGCAAAGTATGAATGGCTATAGATTACGCCCACGAAGAGGGGAATCCCCTTCGATGACGTCACTAAATGGTTCACTGTCCTCCAAGTTTTGTAAGGTGTCTCATTACGTCACACGTAGTGAACTTTTTAATCAAAATTTTTAAGAGTATCATGACGGTAGCCGATTTCATCTGTAGGGGAGGGGGAGAAGCAGGGACGTATCCCACGGCCCTACATTACTACTGTGAAATTGAAGCAATCATGTCGATTTTGCCACGTGACCGATATTATTAAAATGTAATCATCAAGTAATTAGCATAATGTTCTTTGTTGATCTCATTAAACTTTAATAGGTAGATGCATGACAGTACCTATCACACAGATGATTACCCATTACATCCACCGGGGTGAGAAACTAAATATGACCTTTGACATGGACCTTGATTTTGACGTGACTCGTCAGCAGTATGACATATGGGTGACCGTGTTCAATAGCGATCGTACTGACGCGATGTGTGAAGTCAAGTCATGGATGGACCCACCATGTTTAGGAAACTACTGCATTAGCCGTAAATTTCTACAGACCAGGAATGCAATGTCTGTGACCTTTACTATAAATAAAGTGTCAAAGAATGACAGTAGGGAATACACCGCCGATATTATAATCACAGAAAGAAGCCAAATTCAAGGGAAAGCGAAGAAATATAAGCACCAGGAAACTGTCAAATTTGCTGTTAAAGTTTTACGTAAGTTTAATTAAGTTTAACTACAGCTGTAAATTAAGACGCGTATTCGTGTGAGTCTGTGATATGACT
>NC_135557.1:7206708-7251708 GCF_964340395.1 Glandiceps talaboti | reverse complement strand
TGAACGCAGGAGGGCGCTGCATGAAAAAAAAACGTTTGGCATGGGTTGGTCGTAGTTACGCAATCGTCGGTCATGGTAACTTGTGGAGTGGATATATTGATAGACTTCAAATAAACAGCAAAGCTGTGATAAATTTAACCGAACGTTAAACACATCAGTTAGACGACAACATAGCCTAGAGTCAAGGCGATTTGGCATTTTGAATTCATTTTGATTTCCCACTAATGGGGATATAAGCGTAACGAATTCAAAACCCCCATCCGCACTATGCCGGGCTGAAGACAACACAGCAACACAAACATATTTGACTAAAACTTGAAAACATCCACTGAACAGGTGTGGCCTACTTACATTACACACTCGGCGTAAAATAATGTGTACGCAAATATTAAGACTGAATGGCGGTCATGGCGCGAACGATATACAGGTCGTTGGTAAAAAGCCATGATTTCTGTGTTCAAAATTGCGATACTTTCCTTCTGGAGTTTTACACTACCGATATTCCACTATGCGTGTGTGCGGGGGGGGGGGAGTATTGAAGGGTAGGGTAACCGAAAGTGATAACAATTTGGAGCGATGCCAGCTACGTTGCTATACAAGAATTAGTCCTCTATTAAAAGTTGTTGGTGTAGATTTCGATTTTAATGAGTAATTTACATAATTTGTTCTTATTATGCAGTATCAAAATTTCAAATATCGTTAACTCTGAAAACAAACTTTTGTCATCTTGATTACTATTAATGTCATTTGTATAGTCAATACTAATTATGCAAATTATCATTTTTGTCTCTCTTGATACAGTCCTTATCCAATATTCAAATCCAAGGGCCTTGGGTGACCAACAAGTTGAGTTAACGGGCTCCCTAGGACAGCCCTTATCCTACAACTTTAGCATTGAAGTACCTTTCGACAACCCATCTCGCATTCGAGGTGAACTATCACAGACATCTCCGAACCATGAAACACGCCTGGTTCTCACCGCCACGCCGTGGAGATTACCTGATGATAGAGCGTCGAAAGCCTCGTACGGATACTCGCTAGAATTCATCTTTTCAACAAACACTGTGGCAGTAGCCGTCAAGATAGACAATTTATCGAACGCAGATGAAGGCGACCATAATGTAAAAGTAGATTTCTATGCACTATTTGTAAGACACGAGACAATTCACGACTTTAAAATCAAGTTGTCTGATAAATTAGGTGAGTGTTAAAGAAAATGTTGGGGTGGTTTATCATGTTTATATGGATAAACAAATATGATATAATTATTCAACAACTCAGTATCATATACATATATATGCATATGTATACACACACACACACACACACACACACACACACACACATATATATATATATATATATATATATATATATATATATATATATATATATATATATATATATATATATATATCAGTGTATGTGAGTGTATGTGTGTGGTGTGGGTATATTTGTTTGTTGTATTGTATATTTGTGCTTTTAGGAAAGAATCAACCATTAACATACGTACATACATACATACATACATACATACATACATACATACATACATACATACATACATACATACATACATACATACATACATACATACATTTAGCGCTAGCAACCATGGCGACCACGCCCTAAGCAACAACCAAATGGCAGTATATTTTGGTCAATAACATCATCTGGGAGGCAAGTGAATAAACATTCAAAACGTGTATGCAAATATGCCTTGCAACAAGACCACACTCATGGCAACAGCCAAATGATCACATACATTGCAAAGATACCAACAGGGATTACTAGACATGTGAATAAACATGTATGTAAATGCGCCTAGCAACAAGACCACGCCCATAGCAACAGTCAAACGAGTATATATATATTGCAAAGATAACAACAAGGATTAATATACAAATGAATAAAGATTCAAAATAGATGTGTAAATATATCTAGCAACATGACCACGCCCATAGCAACAGCCAAATGATCTTTCATATTGCAAAGATAATAACAGGGTTAGATAGGCAACTTGATAATCATTCAGCAAATGAATACCTACACCTAGCATGATGGGAAACATTTTTCAAAACTGTACAGTTGTAGGAAAACGCTATTGGTGCTATTTTTTCTAAATCTTTTTTTTTCGTTTTTTTCCTCATTTCCTCTCAGACACAGGACCTGTTGAGAAAGACGAATTAGCTACCACTACACATGGTATTCACACTGGTCCACATGACAACACAATACAAACAAGACATTTGGCAGGACAACGAAGAAGACCCCATAGACCAAGATTGGTTATCACTTCAAAACATTCCCCTGTACATGTGACAGCTATTGACGTTACAACTCCTGGGACTTTACCAAAACAAAGTGACATTTTAAAAATTGCATCACTGCCGCCAACTACAACGAACAAAGCGAAACTCCCACCAGTCACAATATCAAAATCAGAAGAAAAATACAGAACCCTAGAAGAGAATAAAGGTAAGGCATTATCGTATTTCTTATTTTCTTTTTGCTTATTGAGCAAAATTGTCAAATTTATCAATGCATATATTTTGACTAGGACCAAACAAGAAAGAGTTTCAATGTTTTTAACATCTCAGAAGTTTTTTGCTACGAATTATGCAAACTAAATACAGGCACTGACAGCATGCATACACACACATACAATGTTAAATTTTATCTCACTGTGAACACAAATAAACAGTTTTGTGTTTGAATATTCCTTGTTTCATCTGACAGTGATGTTGATTTGTGTTCACAGAGAGATAAAATGTATCATTTTATATACTAGCGCCTTATTAATTTGTTACATTTTCGAGACATCATAAATATCGTGTTGCCTACTAGAAACACTATAGTCACTCTGGTTTGGTAGTAATTTTTCATCCACTTAGCAACATTTCTCGAACATAAAGTAAGACACTGCTATCATTGTCTTCCAAACAAATTGAATTCGAATGAGTTCATTTTCTTATCTATCAAAATATCATTAAGAAATCTTCAATAGACATCTATATCTGTAACTTTAACCATACCGAGTTTTAACAGGATAAAATAGATTAGAGGAGGTATGTCAACTGCGCATGCCTCGACAAAAATCTTACTAACATATGGTATTGTTAAATCTTACATTTTAAGTATAGTTGTTGCAATTTAATCACCTTAAGGCTGTGCATCCCCTCGATATATAGACACCTCAGTAACTCACTAAATGAACATGTAACAATGTTGGCAAAATGGTAGTCGTGCTGGACGATGCAATGTAGACATTTTAGAGAGGTTAAAGGTCAAATGGCTTGTACTCTAATTGTCATGTCAGGATATGTAATAAGCCAAAAATTACTTATCTTAAAAATTGATTTGTTTGTTGCAGGTGAAAGTGAAACTAATATGGCTTCTCATATACTTTATCCTGTAATGGCAGTTGTGACTATTGCCCTTTGTTGTCTCATTGTGGTTTTAGTAATAGTCATTGTACGAAATAATAGAAAACAGGGAAGCAGGTATGTATGTTTTAAATCTAATTATCATTGATATAAAAAAAATGTTACTTTATGCATTAAACTGACGTTTGTAATGACCTCACACTGATCTGATATTGACCGCATAATAATGAAATACCAATGTCACCGTCATATTAAGCCAGAATTGACAAAAAATATGAACACGCAATTACCTCGGACTGACATGACGTTAACCTTGTCTCAGATTGACCCCACAGTGACCTCTACACTTCAAACCACAATGATCCTATGCTCACCTCATAGTACACATCTTTTTACTGATAAGGTAACCAGTTTGTTTACCTTATTATCACATAAATACGTGCATATCTTCTACTGTGTGACGTCAAACAGGGGTGATTTCAGAGCATATCACCCCTGTTCTACCGAACTATTTTTTCTCCGTACCTTCAATGTTCGAGTGTTCATGTCAATCCTACGCTACGATCAAGTTTATCGTAATAATTATGTGCTTTCAAAACGTAAATGCATACATTACGTTAGTAACGTTACATATATCCTTGGATGGCATGAGTTTCATACGTAGAAGTCCTTTTATTTTAATTTGATACATTTTATTCTATTTAAAAATCACGTAGATTATCGATGTAGCAGCCGGCAAGCTTAATACTTCCGATTTTCCGTCGAGCTCAGATCTCCGAACTTACACAACCCGAGAAAATATTATTAAAATGACGGCACAAAAGTCGTATTCAGACAATTCTACTTACGTTTTAAACTAAATTCGATATTACATGTACATCGCAAGGTTATAACCGATAATTTTGGTTGAGAAACCAAACAACACAACAGTATGAAACCACACAACAGTATGACCGATACCATACATGTAAGCTTGACCTCGCGACAGGTCACGCGATTATGTAATTTGCATAGCCATCGGGTGCCATTTTTTAATACGCGATGAAGAATATAGTGCGATGAAATGATGCAGTATTCGTAAAATACGATTTAAAATTTCAGAAAAATACGGGGAAATACTTAGTTATGTGATAAATATATAATTCCATGAAATCAATGTTAGTTTTACGTCATAATGCCCCTCGTATGATTCCGCGGACTACAAATTCTCGCCTACCGGCTCGAATTTGTATTAGTCCGCGGAATCATACTCGGAGCATTATGACGTAAAACTAACATTGATTTCATGGGATTATATATAATTATTAATACGTATTCTTGTAAGGTACAGCCTATTGTGGTCTGAAGAGAATATGCAATAGCGAATGATAGAAAACAGTTATGTAGCAGTAATTAACATTAATTGGATAACTTTATTAAATATTACAAACCCCAATATCAATAATGTTGCTCATAATTACTAATACTTATTGTAGTCACGCTCTTTGAAATAATTACACATCATTATCTTCATTTCAGTAATTTAAGGGACGGGTATCCGTGGAATATATTCAGTATCCACTAACTACACATATCGAGTTAACTATTTGTTCATCGAAACATATTTTCGTCAATATACAGTGTCTATGTCTTACATCAGAAGAAAGTAAGCTATGCAGAAACACAAGTCAGAATGGATTCAGTTTTTGCTTGTAACACATCACACATCTAAGCATAACTTCAAATAATTACGAGAACGTAAGATGTATTTATGTATTTTTTCTTTGTATTTTGAATCAACAGAATACCGGTTTACTATCAAAACGAGGCGGTGAGGACACCCACGAAAGCTGTCCCTAATGAGTATAATGAAAGTGAATAAAAACGGAATATTATTTGACAATACTTAAAGTTTTGGCCAGGTGCTTCCCAGTTTTTCTCTGGATTGCCATAGTAATAACTATGGTAACTATAGTGATAAATGTGGTAACTATAGTGAAAACTATGGTAGCTATAGTGATAACTGTGGTAACTATAGTGATAACTGTGGTATCTATAGTGTTAACACTAACAGAACATTCCATTTTATCTACAAGTTACAACTACCAGCGCTGAAATATGACAAGAACTGCTTGCGTCCAACCGATTACGTTTCTCGAAGGTTTGACGAATAGAGTGACAGTCCCCCAATCGTACAGAAAAATTCGTGTATTATTATCACTGACGATTTTAAATCAACATCAATTAATTAAATAAGTTATTTCTAAAGAACAGTACTTAAAACGCAATCAGTGAGCTGTATGTGTAGACCTTTTGAATATATTTAATGTAAATAAGATGATTTTTTTAATTTTTATGAACCCTGTCAATGTTTATGACTCTCCAGGATAAACAAATATGTAATTAGTATCCTGGCCATGTAGAAATAGCCACAAAACATTTCTTGGAAACGAATCCCAATTTTTTACCTATGTCTCGTCAGCATCGCCAGCGGTGTACCAGCAGAGGACTTCAGATATTAAGAATTTTTCTGGCCAGTATTTAAATCACAATGTGCTATGTATATATTGCTGCCGAATTTATTGAATATTTATTGTACATAGCCTCATAAGATGAATTTTCTAGCTTTTTTATCATTATTAAGTAGAGACATATATACATAGTGTACTTTGAAAGTAGAAGTATTCACCATAATAAAAGAAAACTCATAAAATGATATAAAATGTTCTTTATTAGTGTACATGTACCGTATGTATGTATGTATGTACGTATGTACGTACGTACGTACGTACGTACGTACGTACGTATGTATGTATGTATGTATGTATGTATGTATGTATGTATGTATGTATGTATGCATGTATGTATGTATGTATGTATATTTGTATGTGTATTTGTGTGTGTGTATGTATGTATGTATGTATGTATGTATGTATGTATGTATGTATGTATGCATGTATGTATGTATGTATGTATGTATATTTGTATGTGTATTTGTGTGTGTGTATGTATGTATGTATGTATGTATGTATGTATGTATGTATGTCAATCTGATTAAAATCTGATGTTAGATAGGCTGGTTTTCCTGTATTTACCTTTATGCCATCGTTATTGCGTCTTTTACGTTAGTTTTTTATTTTCCTGGACGAACGCCTTTCAGGAAAATAAAAAACTAACGTAAAAGACGCAATAACGATGGAATAAAGGTAAATACAGGAAAACCAGCCTATCTAACATCAGATTTTAATCAGATTGGTATGTATGTATGTATGTATGTATGTATGTTTGTATGTATGTATGTTTGTATGTATGTATGTATGTATGTATGTATGTATGTATGTATGTATGTATGTATGTATGTATGTATGTATGTATGTATGTGTGTATGTGTGTGTAAGTATGTATGTATGTATGCATGTATGTATGTATGTATGTATATTTGTATGTGTATTTGTGTGTATGTATGTATGTATGTATGTATGTATGTATGTATGTATGTATGTATGTATGTATGCATGCATGCATGCATGCATGCATGCATGTATGTATGTATGTATGTATGTATGTATGTATGTATGTATGTATGTATGTATGAGTGTATGCATGTATGTATATATGTATGTGTGTATGTATGTACGTATGTATTACAATCCACTACTATACAATGACAATATACAATACAATACAATACAATACAATACAATACAATACAATACAATACAACACAACACAACACAATACAACACAATACAACACAATACAACGCAACACAACACAACACAACACAACACAACACAATACAATACAATACAATACAATACAATACAATACAATACAATACTGTACAATGACAGTACACAATACAAACCATGACTATACAATGACATATACATTACCTTCAGAGTATGCGTATTCGCACTTTGACCAACTGACCCTCAAGCAGACCCTCAAACTAACACTACAGAACATTCAGAAGTTAGTTAAGCATGCACATGTAATAGCAACGCCCCTGATAGAACTTGACAAAAAACAAGCGTTTTCATGACAGTTTCTATGGTGTTTCCTTGCAGTGGATGGCTACTACATTTATGTAGAAAACAGCGAGGATAACGATGTTGGTGAATCAGCAAGACTCAACAGTCCGAGTGTCTCGTTCTCAGCTAATCAGCCCAAGTGTTTATCCTTCTGGTAAATGATGATATTAATTTTAACCTCTCGCAATGTGCGTGTATGTGGGGGAGGGGGGTGCGTGGGGGTGTCTGTCTGTCTGTCTGTTTGTCTCTGTCTGTCTGTCTGTCTGTCTGTCTGTCTGTCTGTCTCTGTACATGATATCTCAAAAATTCTTAAGCTGCCTGTTGTCAAACTTGCTACCTATATTTGTTAAATCTTCTGCAAGATTCGTTCAGAACTGGTAAAAATATTTGCATGTTAACTCAGACCACTGGAGAAAACAGTATACTGAAGTTAGGATTAGCACTGGAACATATTAAACACCGCCACCGCCAGTGTGACGCCCACCTGATTATACATCCTGGGGTAAACAAGACTTGCCCAGCTGTCCTGAGACCATGATCTGATCACATGACATGACGTCATATGGTGTTTCTTCCGCCGAAATGATACACATGTCTGATATGGTGGTGTGGTAGTTTTAAGATTTCTATTGTGCATCTTGATATGTGTTTGTATAATAAAATGTAATTTACTGAATACATTCTATTTTCGACAAACAATATTTGATCATTTTCTGTGCCCAGTAATCATGCTAAATACAATAATTTGTAACTCTCCATATATCATTAAAACAAATTGTGTGAAATTTACCTAAAGACAATAAAACTTTTCATAGACCTCTTCTTGTGTAACAAACAACGTGGTGATGATGAATTAAAAATGTGTTGCATACAATTTACCCAATGTCACATTATGCTAATTTGGAAGAATGTTATCGTGTACCCTGTTTGGGTGACTGAAATGAAATAAATGAACACTTGTTACATACAACTTGACCTTTCACCTTGACCTCCATCGTCAAGGTTATATGCTTATATCATGACTGCAAAGTTGGTTTTTGACGTTGATTATTATTTCGTTGATAGGTACAACATGTACGGAGCACACATAGGCTCATCGAATGTTTATTTGAAGAGTAACACACTTGGCAGTACAGTATGGAGTAGAAAAACTACCTATGAAGATAAGTTGATGCAAGCTAAGGTTAATCTTCTAGTGCCATCAGATGAATCGAGGACTATTGTTTTGGAAGCCGTACAGGGATACAATATATTGGGTGGCATAGCCATTGATGACATCACATTCCAAAATGGTTATTGCTCACCAGGTATAGTATTCATTACAGATTATCGACAGAAACCACCACATGATAATATAGCATGGAATGTCAAACTCATGATTCATTTTGTTGGTTATTCCGTTCGTATCAATGTTACAACGTAATAGTTTATGTAATAGATTTCTTAATCTTGCAGGTATTATGAGTTGTGATTTTGAAAATGGATTATGTGCTGGTACACACGATATCAGTGGTGATTTCAATTGGGCTGCCATCAGAGGCGATGCTAATGTAGGCCCTGCCTTGGATCATACATATGAAGCCATAAACGGTATGTCATTAGGGAAGGTTGATATGTAAAATTAAAAGTAAAAAGAATTTGATCGAACGTGCATTTTTTGACAAGTACATTTATTATACTGGCAGAAACCAGAAAAAAGATATGGGATCTTCACCCTTACTTTTTGAGAAATGCTAAACATATACATATACCACTGAATTTTTTTAAAACATAAAAAAAACAAGAAAAAAAACAACAACATTTTTCCCCCACCATTTCACTTTAAAGTTACTTCGTATGTATGTATGTATGTATGTATGTATGTATGTATGTATGTATGTATGTATGCATGCATGACGCTAGTCATATACACACATATTGTCATTGCTTTAAATTCTAAAGCTCTTTAAATACGAAATATTCTACCCTTATATACACGTCACTGAGTAAGTAGACAACTTGCTCGTTATATCTCTAAGAGGTTTACAACAAACTCAAGACGATGTCTTCAATTCTTATACGCTATAAGTGGTATTACCATGGGTGTCTTAAGTGTACGAATTAAAAGCGATAACATCATGAGCTACCCTGTGTGGAAGCGAGATTTAGCACTTGGAGAACGTTGGAATCTGGCACGTCTGAATAAGACAACAGAACAATTGTTCACTTGTGTTTGAAATTGAACGTACTAATGTTGACACCGGGTACGTAGCATTAGATGACTTTGAGATCATGGATGGTGACTGTACAACTCCAAATAAGTTATAACTTGATAAAATAATTTGTAATTTATGTAAATGTAATATCAGTCACTCAAGACAGATGTCCACTTGAAATGACGTTAAGCATATTATGTTGTCATGATAGTTATTTGAACAACAAGTTATAGTACATATGAAATTAAATTTAATCTTAGCTAGATTGTTTCTAGTAGACCTTATCAATCATTCACAATTTGTGACACTGTCAATCAATTTTAATTTGTTCTGACCCTGTCAATCCTTTTGAAATTTGTTGAATCCTGTCAATCACTTAAAATGTATGACAACCCTGTCAGCTGAGTGTAATTTCGAAGATGGTCGATGCTCATGGACAAACAGTTTGCAATTGGTTGATGAAGACATATACTGGATAATGAACATGGGAAGTAAAGGAACAGATGATACAGGACCATCGGTAGATCATAAAACAGGATTAGATACTGGTAACAGAATATAATTAGTTACATCACGTCATATTACATCACTTCATATCAAATCAAATCCAATCATGTCAAAGCATGAACAAGGGCAACACAGTAGAAATATATGTATTTGTTTTATTTATTTATTTATTTATTTATTTATTTATTTGTTTATTTATTGCACACCTTTGGTGTCTGGGGCCCACTTCCCATGTTACGAGCATCACTGGTAGTAATATTAAGTACAGACATTACTAACAAGTAGAGATAATGTGACTAATACATTAGGTATAGAAACAAAACCAAAGAAAACAAGTTATCAATCGAGGAAGAACAAAGAGCAGAAAAAAGAGACAATCGGTACTTCAAATGTTAGTAATGTTATATACTACAGGAATGAAAATTAGCCATGTTATGTTTTATTCACGCTGTGTTTATAATATGCATTTGTATTGAGTACAGTAGAGAATAAACTCTCACTTACACTGGAAGAATCAGAAGAAGAAATGTTCACAGCGTACTCGTCCATACAGTTTGTACAGGTATAAATGTAATAGTGATTCTCAGATCTGTATGTCACATGTTTGTATTTGTTGAAGTATCTCTGTTTCATTTGATCAATCTATAACCAGGGTCAATTATTTCATAACTCAAAAACAACAATTTAATTCTTACAAATTATTTCCAGGCACTTACCTGTTGATGGACGCTTCAGGGTCAAGTACCGATGTCAAAGCTAAGCTGTACAGTGAAGTCCTTTCAGCAGAACAAGGCTATAGATGTCTAGAATTCTGGTACTACATGTACGGTAGTGATATGGGTACTCTCACAGTTGACGTCACTCATGCCGATAACCCAGAATCTCCAGATACCATATGGACATTAAGTGGTGATCAAAATGATAAATGGAATTATGGTAAAGTCCCCTTCAAAACTGTCAAGGAGTCCCAGGTAAGTTTTCATATCGAATTAAAGTTTTACGTATTTACTGATCAATTTTACACAAACAGTTTATGTTTTGCCGAACAGTAGTTTTTACTAATGAATGAATCCATGTGTGTGGGGATCCAGATTTCTTTCTAAATGTATTAATGGTTTCAATCATTCCAAAAGACACGCCAAAGATGTTTCTCCAAATAAGAAGAAGAAGAAGAAGAAGAAGAAGAAGAAGAAGAAGAAGAACAACAACAACAACAACAACAACAACAACAAGAATTTGAAGAAGAAGAAGAAGAAGAAGAAGAAGAAGAAGAAGAAGAAGAAGAAGAAGAAGAAGAAGAAGATGAAGAAGAAGAAGAAATGATGATGATGATGATGATGATGATGATGATGATGATGATGATGATTGCATTTTCGACATTGTTATTGATGTTGACAGATAGGAAAAACAACAACACGAGGCATTTATTTATTTCAAGGTTGCATTATTTAGATCAACATGTCTTTTATTTTTTATATTCTATTATAATTATAAAAATATATAGTGTTTTTCGTTATAATAACTTTTTATGATAAAAAGGCTGGATCCGTTCATCTAATTTTAGACCCCTATTAAAGTATAATACCATATAATTGTTGTAATTCTATCTAAGATAATCTTTATTGGTACATGGTTCTGAGGTGACATTGCAATTGACGATGTTGTTATCAGCAATGGTTATTGTATAGGTATGTTTTCTCATATTTTAATTATTTGTATTAATTATCATTTATAGAGTGCAACTCTTGTTTTTACATAGTAATAACTAATTTCCTGCCGCCACGGTAATTTGCAGAATATTTATACATTAGACTGTGGAAGATATGCCCCCCCCCCCCCACTTCCCCACCTCCATGATGAAATGTTGAAGATTTGGGCCTCTCTATCCCGATAGAAGTATGAGGAAAGTATATTCCCCTACACACTTGTGTGTGTAACCTTAACGCACTCCGACCCATATACTAGACAGACTCACGCAGTAGTGTGTGGGAGATATGGGCCTCTAGACCCAAACTCCACAGTAGTGTGTTTGAGATAAGGGCCTCTAAGGCTGGTGGCATGTTTATAGAAGGAGACACAAATACTTGAAATTCTGACATCTGAATTGAAAGAAAATGTCATGCACACAAACAAAATCAATACATGGGCAGTTATGAGTGAGTTACTAGTGCCGTGTTTGAACAGTATTTATGTGGGTTTTTTTTAATATTCAGGTGAACCAAATGTAGCTACCGTTCATCCACCAACCATGGGTGACTTTACTTAAACGCTGTTAAAATATGTTAATCAATTGGTCACAATATCTGGAAATATTGGTTAAAGAAAGATAAATATCATTATAACTAATTCACAAACAAGTAATTCATTGACTGACTATTAGGATGAAAACAAACAAATCACATTCAGGTGTCTATATACCATATTACTCCTGGGCAAATATAATTTTTTTTAAAAATCATACTCAAAATCTTTGTTTCTAGATTATGAGATCAATTATACAATGACAGAGCAATGCTGGTGTTTGGTTATTTATTTGTTTATTCATTCTGAAATGCATGGCCCGTGACATCAAAGTGCTCGGAGTTTGGTTTGTGATTCTATAATTTGAAATGTTCATGGCCCATGACCCAAGTATGTCCGCTCTTTGGTTTCCGACTCTGTAATCTGAAATGTATGGTGGGTGACTCAAGTGGTCCATTTGTATACTTCACAACTTTTAAAGCCATGATGCTTTTCATTTGACGAGTTTGTAATTATATGCAAATTTAAGTCAAGTTTATAAATAAATTATCTAAAAATATTTATTTTTTAATTCAATTTTAGCAGCAGTTAGTTCTCCATTTTCATCTTAAAGATGAGCAAGAGTTTGTAACATGTATGTAACTATTAACATGTACCAATGTACTATCATTCTGATTTTCTAATACTTTTCTGTGTGTTATTTATCAGCTCCAACACCTTGTGGTAATCCCTGTGGTTTTGGTTAATTTACATGTACAAATGGTGCATGTATTGATGCCTCTCAATACTGTAACTTCGCCCGTGACTGCACAGATAACTCAGATGAAGTCGATTGCCGTAAGTTAAACAGGTCTGGCAATTCCTGTAGATCTATTAATTACACTAGAAGTCTTAAACATAGAAAACGTGACATATGCTCAGTGGCACAGTTCCGATAGTAATACTTACTGAGTAAAATGTTGCCTCATGTGTTTCGGTCACTTTCATTCTATGTCTTCCAGATACCTCAATTGTTTACTTTCACAAGGGAAGTTTATGTTATGGTTTTGTATATATGTCTGTCTGTCTGTCTGTCTGTCTGTCTGTCTGTCTGTCTGTCTGTCTATTGTCTGTGCGTCCATCCTTGAAGACAATATCTTAAAAACTATTTCTACATCAATTCTAACGGAACTTGTTACACATCGCCCTTTTGTGCTCATTTTAAGAGCTGACTAGGTTTTCATAGTTTTCTTATGAATATTAATGATTAATTTACATACTTAAATTAGGCCATATCGTAAGGAAACACGTTTCAAATTCCATATAACTTAGTAGAAACATCAACCATAATAAACCACTCCTATCTATGTTGTACATGTACCTTATACTTTGCATAGTTAATGATAATGGGGCTATAACTTCAAATTTGATATCATTTCGGTACATGTGCTGAAGCACACATGTTTAATATAGCTTATTGATGTACATTTTAATGGCGATTAATATTTTTCATAAGTACTGGTTTTGGAAACTACAAATGTCATAAAAAATGGTTCATGGATCTTGTTAATGTAACTTATAATTGTAATTTGCATAAATGCTATTTTTGTTCGGTAGTTAGGCAATATCTTAAGTCTGCAAACTTCAAATGTTATGTTTTAGTATAATTTATTAGTAATTAATTAAGGGTATGACAGCTATAGCTCAGAATTTTGCATTCAAACTATGTGTGTAGGAACATATATTAGAAAGCTTTACCCTTATGAGAGACATTGATTCTATTGTTCTGTTCTATACATAGCTACAACATGTAACATCGAAAGTAATGAGTGTGGATGGTATGAAGGTACTCCAAATGACAAATTTAACTGGCACCGAGCAAGTGGTTATGATACAAAGGTAAAACCAGTTATAGCACCAAGATATGACCACACCTCAAAGTCTTTATACAGTAAGTGTTTATTTAGCCAGCCACATGTCAAATCCTAAATATATATGGTTGAAAAGATTTAACTTTATTTCAAATAACACTGGTGACGACATTAGAACCAATGTTTACCCCAAACTCTTCATTTCACATAAATTGACCAGTATTTTGTGAACTTTACACTATTTATTATGATAACGTTAGTATTTTTTATGAAAAACGGGAAGATATTGCTATTTACGGATTTTTACTAAAATTCTTTATTATATAGCAACTTTTTATGAGGCGTTTAAAATACAATAATGGTTTCCTGTAAAAGCAACATTCAAGAGGGGATTCTCCTCAAGTGGGTTTATATTCCAGTCAACAGATAAACATCTCTGGAGACGTGGCATATTAACTACAAGCTGAAACAATCCAGACACTAGTAACCCAGCCTTCAGTTTACTAAGATACACACAAACTAAATGTGATCTTCAATGTGTCCACAAATGAGAAATATTTGTTCTTCTCTTGTGCAATTCTAATCACCCTGTGATCAACATAGTTGAAACATTGGAAGTCCCAAAACATCAATGCGAATTAATGAAATTCTAAATAATTAGTTTTAAGGGACGACTCTCTATTGAAACTACAAATAAGCCAACGCCCATCAAATAGCTTTATCACTGTTGCATCAACATGTTGAGACAATAGTTAAGTTTTCTGGGTATCTTAGAAAATCAAAGGTTTTGACTAGCACTGTAATATTGGCATACTTAAGTAGACTTTTGGATATCATATGTTATTATCTCCTACATTCGATGAACGATTTCTAAGGTCTGCTTATTTGTGTATCAATTGAATTTGTTGAGACTATCTTGTCTATTCTAACATGCCTATTAAATGTACTACTGTTCGGTATGAAGAGATTAATACACTTTCTATTTCGGACACTACAAATCATCATATCTCATTAGATTCCAGTTTCTATTAATTAAAGATGAGTGACAACACAGAGTAGCTTCTTTCACGTTGCTACAATAAAGTTGAAGGTTCGTGTAATCAGTGACTGTAAATGTTTTAGCTATAGCCTCACCTCGGTTATATCCAATGGGTTTTTTTCTTAGGCGTGGATTGACGTTTCCGGTATCGGTATCCTCTCAAGGCAGGCGGTAATGTTCTCGTTTTAGACATTGTCTTCTCAATCCAAATCACTGTATGCTTAAAGTGTGGATTTCACTCTGTTATGTTCATACTTTCTCAGAACTCAGAAGTCTCAGTTGTAAATGAAGTTTTCCTATCGACAAAGACCTCGTATAGACAATGTATGGTATCAGTGTGAAATGTATACTGATAGTTATGATATCAACCACCACCACCACCATCATCATCATCATCATCATCATCATCATCATCCCCACTTACTATCAGCACTCCTGGGGTTAACACATTTATCAATTTACTTTAACAATTTAGCTGTATACAGAATCTAGTGAAGAAAATGCACCACGATTACTCATATGGCATAAACATAGTAGCCAAGGAGATAGATGGAATTATGCTAATGTTGTGATTGGTAATACTCACTCATTCAAAGTCGTCTTTGAAGTTTTCATGGGTAACGCTAATGCATCTGACATTGCCATTGACGATGTGACTTTTACGGAATCGTGTTTACATCCAGGTATGCTATCATAATGGAAGATGAGATGTGGTATGTTATTGTGTAATTATAGTACAAGGTGTTTCTGTATCCTGTATATGATGTATGGTAATGAGTAAATATTCAATCACTAGAAATTAGCTATGCATAGTCGTTACCTGATACCCTTTCGAGCATATATCATATTTTAAAACTACAACATCTCGGTCACTGAATGTCTGTCATAACGTTATTTATTAGGATTAATATGAAGATTGAGATGAAGTTTAAGATGAAGTGTTTAATAATACAATTTCAAGTAGAGATGTGTACGTGAGCACACCTTTCCATAAATGTTATGCGAGCGAAATTATAAAGAATACAGTAACAATGTAGGTGCTTAAGGGTGATATTTCTGTATTTAGGAACCCCCCTTCAGTGGTACAGAAACTATAGGGTCGGTGTTTTCTTTCTTAAAACGAGACGACTCTCAGGCATGTCCACCTAGTAAAGTGTCACAATTCCTAAATGCTTATATTTCTTTTGAGATCTTTTCTTCTGTTTTCCATAGATAATGCTACTCTTGTCGGATTTTGTCCACGCAATCATCTATATTGTCCCGGGGACCAAGTCTGTATTCGCAATGTATTACCTACCTTCCACACTAGTTACAAAACATGTCATGTCAATACTTGACTGTTCCACAGTCAATGCTTCATTTATTCTTCACTTTGGGGAAAGGGGAACTTGAAGGTTTCGTAATGGTAATCGTCACAAATAGTTTATAAAAGGAGCAAGTTATTCTACTGTTCAGTATAAAGAGATTAATACACTTTCGATTTCGGACACTACAAATCACCATATCTCATTATATTCCAGTTTCTATTATTTAAAGAGGAGTGACAACACAGAGTAGCTTCTTTCACGTTGCTACAATAAAGTTAACGGTTCGTGTAATTAGTGACTGTAAATGTTTTGGCTATGGCCTCACCTCGGTTATATCCCATGGGTTTTTTTCTTAGGCGTGGATTGACGTGTCCGGTATCCTCTCAAGGCAGGTGGTAATGTTCTCGATTTAGACATTGTCTTCTCAATCCATATCACTGTATGACTGAACACCATTTCATACATGTATCTACTGATATGATTGGTGTGAGAAACTTAGGATTCTAAACTTAAAGTGGATTTCACTATGTTATGTTAATACCCTTTCAGACCTTGGTATGGTGACATTAATACAAGCTACGTCACTGTATTAACAGTAATGCATACATCCGTCACTACGTTGATGATAGATAACACACGTAAATTAGTGATACTATGCTAGATGACCTTGTATCTCGTTCAACTAGTACTACTGTCCCCACTTCATATTTTGTTATTTGATGACTCTCTTATTTATTTTGTGATACTGTGACTATTTGATGTGGTCACATGATGACATTGTTTCTAGTTCACTTAGTGATATTATGACATACATAATATCGTCATTGGATGACGATATATCTAGTTCACTTAGTGATACTGTGACTACTTCATTTTTTTCATTATACACTGAGCAGTCTTCAGGGGGTGTCGTTAGAAACACAGTCATAATTTTTCTGTAATCTCTCTTGTCTAGTACTGTTTATTTCAGGAATAGTTCATCATTTAGTACTTTAAACTTTGGAGGGCGGTTAGAGGACAAGGTTAGCACGTCTTATGCCTGGTTAAATGTTCAATGTAGCACTGTTGGAATTTGATAATTAATTTGGTTAATATAATGCACAATTTGTAGTCGACAGTGCACAGTGTTAAGAAGTACATTTGCTGAAACCACATAGATTTATAATGTAGGAAAGGCATTGCCATGTACTGTAAATATTCTGTTTCCTTGTGTTGCACTCTAAAGCCTTCTATAAACATGTTTGAATCAATGTCTGTAGAATTCTCAAAAACAAAAATCAATCAACAGTGCAAGTAAATGTCAGAGACTTTCATTATTACGACTTATAGCAATTAGAAAGAAAAAGGAAAGCACAATTTATGTTGTTCGAAACGTTTTGCTCCTAAATTCAAGATTGGCAGATCCCTAATAAAGCATTACATTGACATGCCTAATAGTATGGTTGCTTATTTAAAGAATACAAATACCTCACTGTCTATTCTCATACAATTGCTAGTTACAGAATACATCATAAGCACATTCTATACAGGAGAATTGATAAAAAATATCCATTCTTTTGAGTATTGGACAATGATACGCAATGCTGTCATTTCATATTTTATTGATATGTTTCTGTTTTATAGTTTTATAGCAGTAGTGGCAAGACATATGTACCAATGTACGGTGGGATGGATAACGGTGGTATGTCTCCATCCAAACACAATGCACTGGAAGCTGACACCCAGTTTCAACATCTGTGTCAGTTGTGTAAAAGAGAAAACATGGTTTTAGCCTTATATATGACTATTAAATTCAGAGTTTGTATTAGACAAGAAGCACTCTATAATTTGCAGTAACACTGTAACATCTTTCTTAATATTCACATTACAATTTCTTGTATTTTTCTTGCAAATAAAAATATCATAATGCGATACTACAGCATGATGTAGCCGACCTATGCAGTTGTTACTGTGGTTGATATGTTCACTCCAATGGCATATCATATGTGAATTTGATTTCTTTTATGCACGATAACTGAACAAATTTTGGGTAATTTTTGAGGAGTTATCAATCAGTTGATGCTCTTTATATCATTTAAGTGAAATTGCTATTTTAGTTCAACATATCATAGTTATGTTTCATACGAGAATAGAGTAGAATTTGGGCTTAGAGTGGAAATTAGATTTTGATGAAGGCATAATTTGTTGTATATGCGATAAATGTATGTATGTATGTATGTATGTATGTATGTATGTATGTATGTATGTATGTGTGTGTGTATGTATGTATGTGTGTGTGTGCATGTATGTATGTATGTATGTATGTATGTATGTATGTATGTATGTAAATTGTCAACAAAACCATCACTGACAGTTTAGAACAAGATCGAAGATGTTGCCATAGAGTAATCGAATCCACACTCCGGAAATTATTTTTGTCGATTTAGAATCCTCCCAGTCGAGCTTATCACCAAACAACATATCTAATCAAGTAATTACTAAATATTACATGTGGAATATTATATATCTCAAGTTATGAATTTCTATAGTTGAGCATTAAATAATGAGTAAGCAATTTGCTATAGACGAATAGAAAAAAAAATAATTACACCTCACTTTAAATTATCACATCGTAGTTTAGATCGTTTACTGCCAATTTTATAACAACTAAGTTGTAATTATGACAAGAAGTAATCTTAACATGTTCCAATGATTCGAAGTTGTGTAATAAATGAAGTCTTGTAAATGAGAAAATATTAGTATTGCAATATCACACTATCGTTCAAAACTTCTGTATCTTACAACTCTGCCTTAACCAACCCGTTAAATCAATAAAGAATTGTTTTCCCCTCTCTGTGCAGAATTTTATTTCATTTCCTTACGTACATCAAAGTAATTTTACGCCAGTCAAATTTCAAATGATTACATGTCATTACATAGCTAGGCCATTGGCCTTTCGGTTTGTGACATTTAAATCATATACCATATGCAGATTTAAATTCACTGTTTAATTCTATCATACTGGTATTTCAGTGCGTGACTTCGAAACATTTACAAATGACGAGATTACATTCTCTGTTCAAGCATTGCCATTTACTACATGTTTCAGATTTTTTTTAAAAAGTGAAATTTGAATCATGTTAGTGCTCCAGTTAACCCAGCTCTAGAATGACAACTGCACGATATATGCTTCTGGGTCATTTTTTCTGAACTGTTTATTTCAAAGCGTGTGATTTATTACTGCGTTTAGTGTGAAAACTCAACAAGTATGTACTGTTCAACGGAGGCGTTGATTATAGGGCGCGAACAAAGTCATGTTTTTACGACCATCTAACGACGTATCTCGACAGCGTAGTGAACAGACTATCACGTTTTGCCAGAATAAAGATTATTTATAGATGATTTAATACATCTCGTGAGGTACGATATAAAGAATTGGGTCATTATATTACGAACAATGCGTCTGCTAACCTCTTTTCTGTAGATAATGTAATAAAAACTTGTCGTTTGATACGCAATGTGATAAATCCTATCCAGTAAAAACTAAGAATAATTACGACATGGCAGAATACGTGAACTAATTTTCCTTTGAGCTGACAGTGGCTGTGATATTAATCCAGCGTTACACACTCACATACACACTGAAACGACAGATAGACAGACAGACAGATAGACTGACAGATAGACAGATAGACAGAGAGACAGACAGACAGACAGACATACAGACTTCATTAGTGTGTGTATGCGTTCCTCTACATGCTTACGTACGCACAGAGGTGTATGTACGCACATATAGGCATAAATTCATACATCTAATCAAACGGCAGACGCAGATACACACATCGCTAAAATATTCAGTGAAAGCTATACAAATATGTGCTGTATTTCATAACCTTTGAACCCATGCCAGCGTGCTCACGATCACATGAATCTGACGCTGTAATGACATCACAGACTAGACTGAATCACGCAATGTTCATCGTTCGTGGAAATGCCCGATTTAGAACAGATGGGGAATTTCCTGACGTGACGTTTAAGATATAATAGCTTGCTTTGTCAACACGCAGTCAGAGTTAGAATGTTAACCTGCCGATGCGTCTCAATGTAGATTGATATTTTAAACTGATTTAAGCAACATGTCGGCCTATACACCCAGGTCAGTCGGCACGTCTTTGTGTGTATTATACATCCTCGCTTGGGTTACGGGTAAGTGTTTTTTTTTTTTCTTTCTAAAATTGATACTTTAATTTTATGCAAATGCCATTTTGCTATTGCGAGCGTGAAAATGTATACTCCCGATACTTTAAGCATATAGTTACGAATTTGTAAACGTCTGGACCGGGTTAAACATTAGATAGCAATTATGCATTTCTTTTGTATTCATTGTGTATATATGTATCGTATGTAAGTTCTTTGAAAATATCTGGTGGAACTAATTTCATTAATTAATTAATTAATTAATTAATTAATTAATTATTTATTTATTTATTTATTTATTTATTTACTTATTTATTTATTTACTTATTTATTTATTTATTTAATCAATTAATTAATTAAATAAAATTAATTAAAATTCATTCATTCATTCATTCATTCATTCATTCATTCATTCATTCATACACACTTCTTCAGATATCGTTGCAGACATGATTACAGGTTACGAAATAGGTGGAATGTGCTTGTTATCATTTTCAAATTTGGAATACGAATATTAGGAATCCCCTTTCTCCAGGGTTTGAAAGCACTGTATGTAAGCGAGACAGCCCATGAACGTAGGGATTTTCCATGATGTTTTTTTGGTGAATAGATAAACACCAAGATGGCAATGACTACGTCATGGTGTTAGATGACTAACAGTTAAGCTTTCACTTATACAAGAACAATGAAATTATGAACTCGACAAATAACGTTAAAAACCGAGAGAAATTCATATTTAGAATCATAACGGAATGGACAATACTTCCAGACAGCATTCTCGCAAACCAGGGCTGTTATTTCTCCCGCGACACTACGAAATAACGAAAGGTACGTTTTTGGACGGTGCCGTAAAAGAGGCCATGGTTTGCGACGATTTCAGACTATAGATGATTCTAAAAAAGTGTACGTCATTGTTAAAGGAAAGCAGCCATTGTTTACGTTAAACGGTAAACGGTAAACGTGGGAACATAAGTGGGTGATGAGACATCAGTTTACTTTCACTACGTAGTTTCATCACACGCCCGTATAATATACATTGGTATTCAGAAATCGTTATTGCACAAGTTCGCATACTGGGATTGTGCACAGACAGTGTCTATGGTTTCTGAAATAGCATCAAGTTTTCTTTTAAAGATTTTACCTCGTAAACATAGAATGATAGATACTGTGGTTTAGGTCGTTCCCACGTTAAAGTATTATCAGCATTTTTAGAGTTTAGTTTAGTCTGTTAAAAGTAACTTTAGAGTTTAGTTCCCGCTTGTTAAAATCAAACATTAATCAGTCATGTTATTAACGTGTGTATATTTAATTATAGATGGTAAGTTCTCTTTGTCTAAATGGTTTAATTTATTTTGAAAATGCTCTATCAATCACATTTTTATGAGCCCTGTTAGCTAAAGGTCAAACATTCCTTTGTTGTTCATGTTCCACGTCTTGTAACATTTGATTATTAACTCATTTACAAATGTCAAATGCTTCTACGTTGTGGTAACGTTGTTATTTGTCATTCATTGTTGAAAGTATTTACAGGTTTAAGAGAGTACAGGTCAGTTTAGACCTTTGTTGCCAAATTAGTCTTGTTACAAATGTCACAAATATGTTGAGTAGATATTTGAGCACGTCAACAAGCAAACTCCACCACCACCACCACCACCACCACCACCATAAGTAACGTCACTCGCTAAATTTGTAAAACTTACTTAACTACATTTGTGGTGGTGGTGGTGGAGTTTGCCATCATTACTACCACCTCCACTAGTACTGCCACTACCACCAACCTCACAGCCACACTGTCTATAACAACCACCACCATTGCCACCTTCACCCTACAGTCACGATAACAATCACCAATACCGTCACTAATATCATCCCCACCACCACCACAACCATCACCACCACATCATCCCCATCACAACCATCAACACCACCACCATAATCACCACCATCACCACCATCACCGTAGTCGTCATCGTCCTCAATCACACTTATACTCACACTTATACTCGCTAAATTTGTAAAACTTACTTAACTACATTTGTCTAGCAAAGACAACATAAATCCACCTCCCTTTCTCCTCCACATAGATAGCTCCATCACAAGCATTACCATTGAATGTTCTCTATCACTGTCATACATTATCACTGACATCAAATGCAATTCTTCCTCTCTATACAGTGCCATCTACGACGTCCCCAGCACGTTTCGTCGAAGTGACCGGATTTATTGGACAACAACTATCTTGCAACGTCAGTTTTGGACTATCATTAGAAAGTTCATTTTCAATATCAGTTGCATTATGGAAGATTTCTCCTCCGAACCAAGAAAGTGCCTGACACTTCAAATAACAAGAGGTGATAGTAAAGCAAGCGAATCGGATAACTATTCAGTGAGTGTCGACTCCACGTCACCATCCACGCTTAAAGCATCCGTACAGGTCAAGCACTCTGGCGGTGAAGGAAAATATTTTCTTCTTATCGATGTAACATATTACGACATCGTCAGAAGGCGGTGTAACTTTGAAGTTTATCAAACTGCAACTACAGGTGAGTAGTGAGATGTAGTGAGATGTATTAAAGTAGGCCATATAGATGAGGATTGGGTAGTTATTTTGTATTTTCAATTTAGAAAAGAATTGTATCATGGTAACCTACTTAAAAATAAACCTACATACTAAGTAGTACCTAATTATCTCTTGCTATAAAACTCAAAAAAATATATTTTGGTATACATATTATATTGAATTCTCTGATGACGTAATGTAGTATACGTATACAGCAATCGTACTAATCACCTCTGAAGACGATCTGTATGCAACTATTTTCATCTAGGCAAAATGGCTTCAAATATATCAATATATATGTATATACGAAATATTTTGTCATATTTGACCATGTCTTTCCACCAGAGGATCTGTAAATGTGATGAGTATGAGACGAAGTTCAACCTTTCACTTAATTTACCCTGGTGATCTCTCCCCTTGGGGCTGTAGACAGTCAAAAGTGGTACTGCGTCTCGTACTACCCATATTCAGATATGGTGGTTAGGTGGGTCACAGGGTAAAGATTGGGTAAAGGTGGGTGAAACGCCCATAAGGAATAGTTTAGTCCGACCATCTTGTTACGCAATATATACATACAAACATTAAGTGTATATGTATCGACCTTGACAATCCCAATTTAGTCGTCTGAAGATCGCTCGAAGCGTGAAACTCTGAGTAACGATTTATTACATCCTTATTCTTTTGAATTAAGTCTATAGTGCTCTGCTAATAACATTTGAAGAGCATTGTTCTTTCCAGCGAGACACTTACACTCATATGAATATATATATACATATATATATATATATATATATATATATATATATATATATATATATATATATATATATATATATATATATATATATATATATATTGCGTATCTTTTTACGTGCTTAAATACTGGCTAACCTTAAATATTTTACCAGCTAAATAAATTGTAAACCTCTTATTGTAGTTACTGGTTCCATTGAGCACACAATGCTGATGTCAACATCATCGGATGACGAATCGGCTGGGACAACCGCAAAGGAAGGTCTTTTACCAGAAGCAAGTGGAAAGCTCGGAGGAACGTCAGCCTCTGGTAAACATCCATGGCCAGATACTTCTACTCGTTCGAATGATTTTACAAAAGGTGACAGTAAGAAGTAATTACTATCTTCATTGTCAATACCTACTTGGATAACTTCTAGAACGGCTAACTTATACAAACCTTCTGTATTCCAGATTTACAGAAATACGAAGAGTTTAACGACGCTTTGGAGACTGAAAACGAAGGTGAGAAACTATGCCCGTGACCCGCGTGACTACTGCTTCATTAATATTAATTGCTTTACGTATGAGACATTGGTATATATTTCGAGTTTTGAATCAATAGCGATTGTTACTACATTTTTCTACTTGGCAATGTAAAAATAGACTTTGTGAAACAACATAGCCCAAGACCATATTTGTATTAAACTCAATAAGTTTAAAATAGCTACAAATGTGTAAAAAGAGTTTGTTATCATCGGCACCTACAGGTCTAAAGAA
This sequence comes from Glandiceps talaboti, assembly GCF_964340395.1. Classification (NCBI taxonomy): domain Eukaryota; kingdom Metazoa; phylum Hemichordata; class Enteropneusta; family Spengelidae; genus Glandiceps; species Glandiceps talaboti. Next base: position 7,226,922 of record NC_135557.1, on the reverse strand, counting down.
GTGATTTGTAAATAGATTATGTAAACACAAGCAATTACTACGTCACAAATAGTCTGCACATGCGTAGGTCGTTTCCCCATGTAATGAAACGTCACGATGCATATATAATGTTATTACTTGCTGTTTACCCAGTGTGTTTACAAATCACTTCCTGTACGTATAATAACAACGTTTTTACATGTTTAAATAAAATACTGTTTGCAAGTAAATACCACCTTCTTATCCGTATGGCTATACGTTAGCTTTATTTATCTTTTACGCGTATATAATGTAAGTACATTTTTAATCACGACCCGAAGAATAACAATGTTACATGACTGTGCTAATTTGATCACATATATTTCCCATGTAAATGTAAAAAAATAGTCTTTGAAAATTTGTAAGATTGTATTAAGTTATGGTCTACTTGTTTTCGGAGAAGTTAGGGAATTTCATTGAAGTTGTTTTAACCGAGACAGGAGTTGGGGAGAGGGGTGTATTTGCGGGTGACCTTGGATGCACCGTCCACATTAATACGGTATGAAGCTAGCACTTCATATACATAATTCAGGCTGGTTATGCAATATTTCCAATTGGTGACAACTTTGAAATTTCTTAATGTCCCCCTCCCCCAACTTCAAACGGTCGACCACTTTTTCATTTTATAAAATCGAAAATTAGAGATCACTTTACTTTAATATGTTAATAACGTCTAATATTCTCAACTTATCCTCTTCTAGGAGACAAGTTTGGTATATACTTCCTGGTGCTAATTGGTGTCATTATTTTTCTTGTGTTTGCTGTTGTTGCACTAATCGTACTCTTGCTGAAACTGAGAAAAAGGCAACTCGATTTCCAAAGGTACGTACGTAACAAATTCTATTCACACTATGGGTAGTAGTACAGGTGTGTGATACAATAATTTTAGTTTCCTGTATTTCAAAAATTCACGTTCATCTATAAAATGATCAACTTTGAGAGTGGATGAATATAAGGGTAGAAATAATTACATTCATATTATCGAGATAAATGAAATAACTTTCTAGAATTTGGGTGTGAATATCATGAATTTCTCGCAGTTTGCAGCAGTTGATGTTTTTTCTGACGTGTTATTCGTCTCAAGTAGGCACACTTTTGGACAGTACCCATGGCGAAAGATTAATTATTAGATTATTAGACATGAACTTTAAGGAATAATCATAGTGGTTCTTTATTGTAGGAACATGTCCGTCGACAGCAATACAGTTAGATTGAGGGATCAAAGAACATCGAGTGTTCTGGGGAAAAACAGGCAGTCTAATGAGCAGGCGGTATAAACCCGAATGTATCGGGTCAAAATGCCACACCATGTAGAGACATTGGTCCAAGGTCATCGAGGCTTTATTGAAGTGGGATTCCTGATAATAATGCCACACAGAATAACGACCATCGATATTCTATGGCAATAACTACATCAATGGTGTAAATTATTGCCTTAATGGAACCATAACGACATCCACTTGAAAGATGGCGGAGATTCAACTCCTAGCTACAAAAGTACTGCTTTGGAGATTTATCACCTAGTTTCAATGATAAAACATTGGAAGTTCATCACCTAGTTACAACGCTTATAATTTGGAAGTCCCAAGTTATCATACCAGTTGCAAGCTCTTCATGCAACATTAAGGTTTTTACACCAGCTGTGGATGATGATATTATGACTATGATACACGAACAAACATTACAAAACCTTACTCTGAATACCTGTCAAGGTAAAAGGTTACACGAACTGGAACCGATTTTTTTTATACATATTTATGTGTATATGTATGTATGTATGTATGTATGTATGTATGTATGTATGTATGTATGTATGTATGTATGTATGTATGTATGTATGTAAGTGTGTATGTATGTATGTATGTATGTATGTATGTATGTATGTAAGTGTGTATGTATGTATGTATGTATACATGTATGTATGTATGTATGTATGTATGTATGTATGTATGTATGTATGTATGTATGTATGTATGTATGTATATATGTATGTATGTATGTATGTATGTATGTATGTAAGTGTGTATGTATGTATGTATGTATGCATGTGTACATGTGTGTACATACTGTATACATGTATATATGTTGTTAAGCAGCTAACATTCAATTGCCATATAAAAACATTAACTATAGTATTGTATCAACTATAACACCGGGATAGAGCCTTTAGTAAGGAAAAGTTGACATTTTATGTAAATACGTTTACGACAATGTTTATAAGAGTGACGGCTGGTAGCTCTATAAATGTCAAATTTTCTTCAATCTTCTTTTTTGTTAACAGTGTAAATGGACGCACATGGCATTATCATAATGAAATGAATAAGTTATTTTCTTTAAACTGTTTAAGTGTACAAGTTTTTATCTTAAGTCTTAGAAAGTATTGAAATGAAGAAGTTATCATATTTCAAATGTTATGACATAAGTTTATATAATAAGTTACATTGAATTGTATTTTATTTACAAATATCAATATGCTGCCAAGGAATACATATTATTTTTCTTTGTAATAAAAAATATTCAAAAGTAAATTTTGAGTTGAGCTTATTTTTTTAATGTGTTTATACTTTGATATGGAGGTAGTTAGCAGGTTTATGAAGTAAACACAACAGACAAAAACTGTGAGTCAGCTATTACTTGCAAATCTACTCAACCTATAAACAAATGGTGTTACCCGTAACATACACTGTATATAGATGTACATATTATATGTATCGTAGTTTTCCACAGAGGCGGTGCAATTACCTATAAACCATAATACACGGTATTGCCCATACAATATTATATCTAATCTCTCTCCGGAAATTTGCTGAAATGACAGAAGATATTATATTACACATTATTTAAGCCGACGCCTCTTAAGATAATAGTATTGGACAATATATCATAACGCAAAATATACAGAGTCATGGACAGGAATTTTATTTTGTGTCCTGTATCACGTTATTGACGTAGTATACTGTACATGACGTTCTGTACTGTACGTGACGTAGTATACTGTATGTGACGTAGTATACTGTACGTGACGTAGTATACTGTACGTGACGTAGTATACTGTACGTGACGTAGTATACTGTACGTGACGTAGTATACTGTACGTGACGTAGTATACTGTACGTGACGTAGTATACTGTACGTGACTTAGTATACTGTACATGACGTAGTATACTGTACGTGACGTAGTATACTGTACGTGACGTAGTATACTGTACGTGACGTAGTATACTACGTATAGCCACGATTTGTTTAATTTAGATGAATCCTTTTGTGGGTACACAAGTAAAACACCTAATTTATACTAATTATTATGCCACGCACGCACAGACAGACAGACATACAAACAAACAAACAAACAAACAGACAGACACACACACACAGACAGACACACACACAGACTGACAGATACGGGTAATGTATGCAGTCGATGCTGGAAATGCATGTGTATTTCAGAGTGCTTGACCGTTAAGCTACCGTTCTTGACGTATTTCACGATCACATGAATAGTATAGTTTCATGACATCATCACACAAAGAATCACATGATAAGGTGATTTATGACATGTGCTCGGTTTACAACAAAGACAATTCCTGTCGGGAACATAAATATGACACAGTTATCCATGTCAACACAAATAAACAACACTTTGGATGCAGTCTGATTTTGAACGATGAAGTGACGAGTTGTCTACGTCTCGGCAAGTCCTTCTTCAAGCTTCACCATGCCAGTTGGCACTTGTTTTTGTGCACCGTACTTCCTCATTTGGGTTACCGGTAAGTGGTTTCAATTTCCAATGTCGATGTTTCAATTGCAAGTAGGTCGTGACGTCTCATAACCATGCGCTTACTGAAGGTGTACGCAATCGTTGTAACACGTATATCTCGCCTATACTATAACTTAGGTCTCAACTTTTAGGCACACGATACAAATGCATATACCTGTACGACCAAGTGGAATGTTATCATTTTTTGTCGATTTTAAGGGATACCAATATATTCAGAACATTCTATACGTATAAAGACAGACCCAAAGGATTCTGGACTTTCCAACACAGCATATGCAGAATTATGCTAGAATGACTTTCGTCGATTTGTTTTATTTGAACGTGAAAGTTGGACTCTAAAATTTGACGAAAATCTTTTAAACCTGCCAATGCTATCTTTACAACGATATTGGCAATATTTGCATAACGTAGGGTCATTTAATTGTTGCTAACTGACAATTTGAAAGTCGACTTTTGACAAAGTTACCGTACAGTACACACCAACATGTAGACAATGGTTTCCAAAGTAGCCATTGTTTGAAGGCGACAAAATAATGGGTGATAAACCGAAGGTATTGTTTCCTCAATCAATTTTTCTTCATGTAGCCCACATAACAAACTTTGACATTAAGAAGTTAACAGTACAATTCCACCTAAAAAAATAACACGTTTTAAATTGCAGTCCCTGTCTATATTTGGTTGTGTAAATAGCTTGATTCAATATGAACCTGTTACCTACTAGTTATATTCAAGATGGCGGATTTATGTTCTGTTGTTACCATGTTAGGCAGTTTTATTACCCTCGCTCGTTTAGATCAGCTCATTAAATGGTTAATTAATCAGTCATGCTATTAACGAGTTTGTTTATCGAATTAGAGATGTTGAATTTTTTGTTGATTTCAATGTTTTTGATGAATAGCCATTCACTTCGTTCTAGCTGCATGGACTTCAGTGTAAAATACACCACAGGAGGCCAAGTTCCATATACACCATTCGTGTGAACCTTACACAACTTTATTATTGGCAATAATCCAATTCACAATACATGGTATGCCAAACATTTTTAAAGGAACTATTAATAAGGTGTATGTGGTACTCATTGCTAGGTTACAGGTATATGAGAGTTGGTTGGTTGTACTTTGACCTTCTAGCCACATATAAAAGCCTTGTGATAGACTTAGCACAGCAATGTTTAGTAGATCATTTGAACACACAGACATATATGTTTGAAACACCTACACAAATGCTCTCATTTATACCTCTAGGTCATCATAATCAAAGTAAGCTATCCTTACCACCAGCAGAAATACGTAAAATTAGGACGCCATATTCTACATGATCACCATCCTCATCATCATCATCATCATCATCATCATCATCATCACCACCACCACCATCACCACCACCATCACCACCACCACCACCATCACCATTATCATCATCATCACCTCCTTCATCAGTATCAGTAATTCAACAAACCCCAACACAATGCTTACACTATTACTATGGCAACGTCAAAAGCTACCCATGTGAATAGACTGTAATAGCCATTGCAATTACGTCTTACAAAAATATCAACTCTTCCCACCCCCATCCCCATCCCACTTGCCCATCTTCCCCATATTACATATCTACAATATCGCCTCAAGATTACTATATATCATAATTTGTACCCAACTTTTTTCACTTTCTGTAGTGCAAATAATACCATCGACAGCACAACTTGTCGAAGTCACAGGATTTCGAGAACAACGACTATCTTGTACCGTAGGTTTGAATCAATCATTAGAAAGGTCATCTTCGGTATCTTTTGTATTATGGAAAAAATCTCCTCCGAAGTTAGACAGATGCCTGACACTTCAAACAACGTTCACTGCACAAGGTGATAGCAAATCAAGCAAAACGGACAAATACTCGATAGATGTCAGCTTTACGTCAACATCCACACTTACAGCAACCGTACAGGTCAATCACTCTGTAGACGAAGGAACAGAGTTCATGGTCTATATATTTGTAACATTTCCTCTCTATTATGGTACGGTTATAAAACGTTGTGCTCACGTTAACTCGAACGCGAATTCAGGTGGGTGTTAAAGGCTGTGTGGTTTTGGACAATGATTGCCTTAAATTAATGTGTTACTTGATATCAATTTTCAAGACAATTGACATTCACTATGTATTCCGTCATGGTTATGGCACGAAATATTGATTTTCTTTTCTTTTTTTGTCTTACATATAGTCACATCTTTGTTGAATCTCACAACGTTGTCTCCTGATGAGCAAATAGTGGAGAGCGTTATTCTTTCAGGGACAGCTTTAAAACAACACCCGGTGTCCCCTGTGACCGCTACACCCCCAAAACAGCCCGATGGAACTAACACATCAAGATATTTTACAAACATTGACACTCAAAAGCCACCGTTATCCTTAATGACTACATCAAAAACTACTCCAAAGGCAAAGGCAAACCTGTCTTCCCTCGTTCAAACAATTAGACCTGAAAACTCTAAGGGAGGGTCCATTGACGCAAATAAAGGTATGAAACCATAACTTGAGTTCAACATTATATACGTAGACAGTGGCTAAATACATATAGGCAATTCCAAAATTTGTCATGGTCGCGCTCTATTTCATGTATGTGTGTACACATGGGGTACACGTGGTATAGCTAATTACTCCATTAATTATAGAGCACTGCTGCTTTCCTCGATGTCAGCACAATACGAAAACATCCCTGATTTGCACTTCTCCAGAATACCAAAGGACAAAGCTCTTTGAAAACCGTAGAAGGGGTGATGATACCCCCAATTTAAGTGAGGGCGCTGTATTCTCATTCCTGTTTGCAGTCTGGCCTATTTGCGTAAGACTTATGTCAGCAGTCAATTGTGAGGTGTGTATAAGAATTTGTTTAGCATAGTGTTTTCATGGACAATGTGATTGACAAAATTATTTGGAAAAACTTTAACAAAGTACACCGGGTTAGCTTAATTAACATGAGATAAAATTAATCAATATTGTAGATTTGTGACAGGTTGTCCCTTCACGCTTTCCTGTCCTATTTCCCATGTCCTACTCCTAAGTCTTATATATTCATAATATGATGTTGAAGCGTAAGCAAACATTAAGTATAAATTTTGTTATAAACAAAGAAAGAAAGTGACACGTGTAGGAATTGAAACCCACCACCCCTGAACACTATAGTCAGAGTGTTCTAATCAGTTGAGCTAACATGCCAACTGGGAGAAACCATAAATTGTTTATGATGTGTACTTTCATAGCTCTAGGCGGTGGTGAGATGCCAACTCATGTTTAAGTATGTTTTGAGTGAAAGGGTGTTTAATACATACAGCCCATTTCAAGTTACAGTTCACTGGATCTGTGTGATACAAACCAGAAGAAAACAATTAAATAGGAAATAAATGCAACTAGAAGCAGGCAATATGGGAGCCATTGTTTTGACGTCTGCATTTGATGTCTCCATGTTGGTATGTTAGAAACTGTATTCGTACTCAATAGTGTAGCATAGGATAATTTCATCTTGGTTTTGGTAAGGTTGTATCAAACGGAGACAATGAATGATGACCTGTAAAAGTTTGTACATTACAATGTGTTATATATTCTGTTTTAGGATACAACACTTTAATTTATGTTGTAACTGTGTTATCGGTTTTACTGGCGATTATATTGGTGGCCTTACTAATAAGATGCTTTAGGTACGTATATATACCTATATATTCTCTAACCTCAATGGTATATTCTCTAACCTCAATGGCACATTCTCTAACCTCAATGGCACATTCCCTAACCTCAATGGCATATTCTCTAACCTCAATGGCATATTCTCTAACCTCAATGGCACATTCCCTAACCTCAATGGTATATTCTCTAACCTCAATGGTATATTCTCTAACCTCAATGGTATATTCTCTAACCTCAATGGTATATTCTCTAACCTCAATGGTATATTAAATGTAAATGTACAGTGATAAAATACATGAAGGGGTTAGTGATTAGAAATCTTATCTGATATTGCATGACTATGATATCTAAAAACATGAATATAAAGTTGACATGATTTCCTAACACAGTGTATGGTTTCTTTGATGGCAAGAGTTGCCACCTTGACATCGTTACATTGTGAATCGAAACAAGAATACCAACCACTTAAATATCCACCACAATACGTGGACTTCATTGGTCTGGGCACCTCATGTCTTTACACAAGGATTCACTTATTTTTTTCATATTGGAGGCATTGCAAAGCCCACCCAAAAGAAAAGTGACATTATACATTACATAATCCCTTGATATTGCTTATGGCGCAATTTGAAATTATGTGGTTGACAGATCTTGTGTGTCTAGATCTAGTGTTATAGATGTTTAAGTGGCTCCAGTATAGAGTAATTGAGTATGACTCCTATGAAGTTGAAATTCTTCGTCTAGTTCCAGGGAGTCATTGGCATAGACAGTTTGACTACTTTGTAAATTCTGGGCATGAAATTGTTTTTATTTTCTAAGGAAGCGTACCACTTTTAATTTCGCTTTGTTTTTTTGTAAAGATCAATTTTAAAATCACAAAAAGATTTGTTTTGATGAATTATAAAGAATTAATAATTTCCTATTGCATTTTTCTTCAGGAGCAGGCGTCAACAAGACAGTCGTAATGTTGTACTGAAAGGTGTGCGCAGAAAAGGGAGTTTTACCAAAAAGAAGAGTCAGCTACCGAGTTGATTGAAGTTTTGTAGCAATGTATTATCATGGACAAATATTACGTACAATGTACACGGAAGAACACATTCATATATGCTACATACAACCATTCATTAATCATATACACTATGGAAAAACATAACGACAAATAGTTGGCTAGTCCAAAAGGTATCACCATTGCACAGGTGAATATCATTAATAAATTCTTATATATATATATATATATATATATATATATATATATATATATATATATATATATATATATATATATATATATATATATATTCCAACGCCATATATAGTGACGTCATTAAGTGTCATAAATGTTAACGTTCACATTGTGATACAACATGGATATTGGCAAGAACCCAACAAATTACTAACATGAAAATCTAATATGGCTGCAATTTTTAAGATATCCGCTAACTGGTATGTTTACCAAATGTACATCGTCATTGTTTAACTTACATTTTCACAGATCTTCTCCCTACTCATTTTTTTGAAATCTAACCTTAGGTTCACTGTCCCTTACTGATTTGGTGCTCTGACGATATTTATATTTCTTTGCGGTTTCCACTTCATACAAATTAAACAAAACACTTCTGTGTTCAAATATTGGTATCGTATGACATACAAGCAGTAAATCATATTATAGGTAAATACTGCCATGGCCTAATAACTTACTGAAATTAATTCAACAATTCAGTAGACGACAGAGTCCGATAAGAAATAAAAAAGAAATTATTTATTACTGGTCAAAGGTTGCTTTAAATTCATCCATCTAGATAATTTGTCGCAGGTATGTGTTGAGATAATATAGAGAAGATTAGTATGCATGTACTCTGACATTCACAATTCACAACTTCAGCGAATTAAATTGCTTTCATGAGTTATACAACTCTAGAGGTACAGTAGTAACTTTGCATAGGCACACATTTTCCATTTATACTGTGTTACTTTTGACATAGCTAAACCATGGTTTGCTTGTAGAAGTATGAAATTCAAACAATTTATAATATTTACATTCAAGTCGATATTCAAATATTACATTACTGCCGTGTATTACACTGACAGGTTCCGTCTATTTTAGTGGAATTCTCATCATTTTTCACAGATTGTCCACATTTTCGTTAGTGGAGAGAGAAAGTTAAAGGTGACGACAAGAGTTAGGATGTAATATTCATGTGATGTCATTTAAATATGATCCAGGTCTACATATGTTGTACTTCCTAACTCTGAGACACTACCGTGGAGTCACATTGTTTCATTTGCTTGAGTACCAATGTGTAATACTTGTACAGAATATATTATTACTTGTTATAAACTTATTATTGTTATAAATTTGATTTTTATTTCAGCAGATTTGTATTTGATGAAAATGTGTTTAATTTACCACTTTCAATATGCATAGTGTCCTGGAACACCATTTCTCATATTATGTCTTGACGTGATTTGTTCAATTACCTTTTTTTCCAATTATTTTTAAGACTAGTAATTTCACCCACCTTTTGAGAGTTTCGCGCTCAAAATTAAAAAAAATAATGCTTTTGATCTTTAGTTAAGTAGAGTATTGTGTGCTATGATTTGTAAATGATGAACAATAGTTCTATATAAGCTAGAGAGCTTTCATTAAAAATGCATTTCTAGTATGGAAACATCGAATCTGGCTGAGATAAAACGTTGGTCACCATAGTAACAACGCAAGGCATTTCTGGTGATGTTATTGGATTCATTAATCATAAAAAACTGCTGATGGTAAATATCATCATCATCATATCACATCATCATCATCATCATCATCATCATGATCATCATCATCATATCATCATCATCATAACCATCACCACCGCCACCGTAAACATCATCACCACCACAACCATCACCACCACTATCGCCACCACCACCACCACCACCATCCACGACATCATCACCATTATCGCTACCAAAATCACCACCACCACCACCATCATCATCATCATCATCATCATCATCATCACCATCTCTATCACCATCGTTATCATCATCACCACCACGACCACCACCACCGCCACCATCATCATCATCATCATCACCACCACCACCACCACCATCATCATCATCGTCATCATCATCGTCATTATTATCATCATCATCATCAGTATCACTATTTGCTTTGATCATTTCCTGTCGTTGTTACACTGACCATAATCTGAAAACAAGGAGAGCACTAAGTGTGTTCACATACGTTCTAATGGTGTTATACGTATGTCAAATTAATATAACAGAGTAACTTATAGTAGTTCCCTATTGTGAGGTGACTGACACTTTTAAGGACTCGCTAGTACTCTAGAGGTCATGGGTTAAAATCCGGGACTGACCCTTAACCAAGATTTAGTGTTCTCAGCTGTGTCTCACTCACAATACGGGTGGTGTGACCGCTATTACTGTATAATGACGCCAGTTGTCTATAACGGAGACTTAAGGAGCAATTTCTCTGTGATATCCCTCGCCAGGCTTGGATGAATAAGACATAACACGTGGGCCAATTGGAAAGTTGAGGCAGTTCCACAATGACGTGGTAGCTAGCATGTAACATAGCCATGACATGTTGTCCGAATCCTGAATAGAAAAACTAGTATGTAGTATTATGTGTACTTGTCGGTATGACCTATCACTGAGACCAATACACGGCAACGCAAATTGTCTCGTTTCACTTATTTTAGCATATGGACTTGTCTGAGAAATCTGTACATTGCATAATCACATGCAATTTGTGTTAATGTGTACCAAAACAGTGTTTGCCACGCGACATCAATGCAAAATATGTAGATGAAATAGAGATACTGCGAAATATTACAAAAAAGAATTTCAATCAGAAATATGATATCTGTTCTTAAATGCAGTATACCTCTACGAACCTTTGCTTCATACGAATATATTCCATAAATAACAACTTTAGCTGATTAATATGTATTTAATAATTGCAGATATAATCAATTTACACTGACGAATATTGCATTTCTAACATGCACGCGCGAGCAAACGCACACACACACACGCACAGACAGACAAACAGACAGACAGACATAGACATAGACACATACTCAGACACAGACACAGGCACAAACACACATTTTATAATTGTTGGATCTGTTAGTACTTTTACAGTGAGGTTACTGTTGTATTTAGTCACATGATAAATACATACATTATGACATCACAATACAGTGACTGGTCCGATTTCACACGGTATGGAATTCCCCGTAATGATCTACACATTTACGAGCACAGCATACAAAAGCGTACGCAGCCTCGCCTGGAAGACTCAAGCTCGGATATGTCCGCGTTGTTCAAGTACCACATACAACGATTGCATTCTGTAGTACAATAGCAATGATACAGAGCAGCAGCCCCCATACATTGACCACCCGATGTGTATTTTGCGTCGTTATCTGGGTTACAGGTAAGCCATTTGTGTTTTGGGATTTGGTGTTTGTCTACACAAATATAACATGAGGTGACACAGCATAGCGTTTTACCGATCATTGGTTCAATTTACCCTAGCTGTTGACTATCTTTGGGGGTGGTTTACACATAAAGGGTGAACATTTATGTTTGTCAAATATTCAATAGGCGACAGAGGCCGGGTCATAGGTCGCCGATACTTATCATATCAATGTAACTGTTTACTGTACGTGTCTTCCAAATGCAAAAGTAAGACGCAATAGGCATTGGACTGCTCAGTGGTCCAGATTAGCTGTGTATATGCGAATGTTAACGTTTTCACTCCAATGTCGTTAGTACAAAGTGCGTTACCCCCAAAATGACGACACTCGTCATGGCCCCTTCTATGTCTACGATACATATAACCACCTTGACTTCTTTAGCATGTTGAAATGTGGAATGCTGATAATGAGTGTACAACATAGTACAGAAGAGAAGAGTACAATGCCTAATACAGCTAAAATGATGTTGGCTTGGTGTTTCACTCATGTAACATGACATTTAATACACGCCCTCAGACAACTTAAAGCTAAAATGATGTTGGCTTGGTGTTTCACTCATGTAACATGACATTTAATACACACCGGCCCTCATAGAACCTACAGCTAAAATGATGTTGGCTTGGTGTTTCACTCATGTAACATGACATTTAATACACACCCTTAGACAACTTACAGCTAAAATGGTGTTGGCTTGGTGTTTCACTCATGTAACATGACATTTAATACACGCCCTCAGACAACTTAAAGCTAAAATGATGTTGGCTTAGTGTTTCACTCATGTAACATGACATTTAATACACGCCCTCAGATAACTTACAGCTAAAATGGTGTTGGCTTGGTGTTTCACTCATGTAACATGGCATTTAATACACGCCCTCGGACAACTTAGAGCTAAAATGATGTTGGCTTGGTGTTTCACTCATGTAACATGACATTTAATACACACCCTCAGACAACTTCAATTGTAAAATAAACAATTGCATAAGCGCCGTATGACTGAGCAAAGGTATGATGGTATCGATTAAATTGCTAATTTGCATATTTGATTAACTTTTGGAGTAAGAGATATATAGTCAGGACTGTACTGAATTCAAGTGAATTTGCTACATATATTGATTTCACAATGGTACGACAGTACAGAAAGACATTTCAAAGTCTCAGTAAGCACAGTAACTACATTTCCCCTCATATGGGACTATTTTTCAGTTCATCTCTAGTTAGTGTTAATGAGTAATTTGCATAATTAGTGATTTTATTTTTAGGCTTTATCTTAAGAATGTAAAGTACAAATTTCATATAATTTGGTACACATATCAACCATTACAATGTGCACATGAGATTTCTTGATGTAACTTATACTTTTAATGAATGATTTGTAGCGTCATAGGTTGGATTTCCCTATATTGTGAATGAACGGAATCAGCAATTGATGCATTGAGTGATTAGGGGAAAAAGTACACACACACACACACACACACACACACACACTGAATGCGTACAGAAACCTATCATTAACTTTATATTGGACACACGTGGATTGTCAGCAATATGCTTTATACTGAATACATCACTATAGTTAGTAATACTTTTTTAGGCGAATTGTTAACATTATAATCATGTTTACCATTATTAGTGTCATTATCATTATCGTTATCAGAGTAACTTTCATTATAGTTAGCACTATCATCATTAATGTTATCATCATCATCATCATCATCATCATCATCATCATCATCATCATCATCATCATCATCATCTTCATCGTCACCACCATCATCATCATCATCATCATCATCATCATCATCATCATCCTCATCATCATCCTCATCATCATCATCATCACCATCATCGATCATCATCATCATCACCATCATCATCATCACCATCACCACCACCACCACCACCACCATTATCATCATCATCATCACCACCACCACCACCACCATCACCATCATCATCATTATCATCATCCTCATCATCATCATCATCATCCTCATCATTATCATCATCATCGATGAAGACTTGTTACTGGTACTGTTATCATGATCACCTATTATCAGAATTCTGTTCGTTTACATCATATTGTCTTTGTTACTGGTCAAGACATTATAAACGAAACCTTGACTGTCTACCTTTCCTCAGACCACTTAAAACGTGTTTGTGTGGTCTGAGACCTTTCTAATCCCATGTCTGCCATCAAAACCAAAATCGATGCTCTCATGTTCATGTTACAAGAGAATCATCAATGACAACTCTCCAATGTTTTGCTCTTTCTACAGTATTGACAAGTCACATATCATCACCATTCGCATCAGGGCAACGACTATCTTGTACCGTAGGTTTACAACAATCATTAGAAAGCTCGTCTTCAATATCAGTTGTATTATGGAAGAATTCTCCTCCAAACAAAGAAAAGAGTCTAACATTTGAAACAACGTTCACTACGCAAGGTAACAGCAAATCAAGCAAAACCGACAAATACTCGATAGATGTCGCCTTCACGTCAACATCCACTCTTACAGCAACCGTACAGGTCAATCACTCTGTGGATGAAGGAACAGAGTTTATGGTAGATGTATTTGTAGCATTTGCACAGTATGATGACGTCAGAAAGCGATGTAATTTTGACATTTCTCCGACAGCAACTTCAGGTGAGTAATGTCCTAGTATTGGGAAAAGCGATACAATATGTAGTAAACAGTGTGTTAAAGAGATGTCTTAACAAGAAAGGAAGGAGCTCAGTGAGTTGAACGTAGAGGAGCATAAATTATAGGATTGGTGACAATCTTGTGTAGACATGCATACATACATACATACATACATACATACATACATACATACATACATACATACATGGACGGACGGACGGACAGACAGACGGACGGACGGACGGACGGACGGACGGACGGACGGGCGGGCGGGCGGGCGGGCGGGCGGGCGGGCGGGCGGACGGAGGGAGGGAGGGAGGGAGGGAGGGACGGACGGACGGACGGACGGACGGACGGACGGACGGACGGACGGACGGACAGACAGACAGACAGACAGACAGACAGACAGACAGACAGACAGACAGACAGACAGACAGACAGACAGACAGACAGACAGACAGACAGACAGACAGACAGACAGGTAGGTGGGTAGGTAACAATATAACATCTTAGATTTTAAGGTTAAATAGTGTTCCTTTGCCATGAAGGAAAGTATACGTACACTCCATTTTTACTTTTTCCATGTAAAATGTTTTACTTTCTAAAAAAATATAATATATTTTGATCAATTGTACTCATAGCAATTGCTTCAATGGATAACGCCACCTCTGGTTCAACGCCACTAAATAACATTTCTGGTACAACAACAACAACACAATGGCCTGTGCCGTCATTCACTTCGAGACCTAGTCAGTGGCCACACACTACTAGTCCATCGGTTTATTTCAAACAAGACAGCACTACTAAGTCATCAACAGAGCGAAATGCAAGTAAATCTGATGAAATGAAAGATATTAATACTGGTAAGAGGAAAACCAGTCATGTTATTTGTTATCCGTTTTGAAGTCGTGACTATCAATTAGACTTTATTAATTGATATTTTATCATAGCAAAGAATATTCAAAATCCTTGGAAAATTACAAATGTGACAATCATAAAACATACGTTTATGGATGCTATACAGAAGATTTCGTCTGAGCTTGTAAATGCTAGAATCACAATCAGCAGCATTGATCACCAGCTTTCATGTTGAGATAGACACAATAAAGATAATAATGTGTCTACTCCGTATGTTGTCTGTGTTTTGTTAATGATAACGAAAACAAATGCAAATGTAACAAAATACAGAGCAGATACAATACAAGGGATAGAGGTGTATGTGGTATCTTTATTGTGTCTATCTGAACGTGAAAACTGGTCATGAGTATCCCTGTTCTCGATATATCGTTTAATAACATTTGCAAGATGATATGAATCACATGTAAAGTTAGTCAAAATTGAGACAGACTAGCATTCTGGTCATAGGGTATCACAAAATTAATCATCTGTCATAAGGTATCACGACTTACTACTTTCTCACAATTATATTTCAAGAGTTCTATATTCAAAGTGCAAGAACGTCATCTCTACAAGTATGAGGGCTTTTCCAGGATTTATACAGCTTATAAAGGACGTTGACATTAATCTTACCACAGTGCTCCCAGTCGTCTGTCTTTGTGTGAATCTATTTTTTTCTAATTTGTACAAAACTTAATATTTCAATATTTTTTATGTTATAGGAGGCATGCCAGACATCTACATGAAAGTAACGATTGTACTGAGTATTGCTATTGGTGTTTTTTGTACTATGGTACCAATAGTTTTAGTCTTACGGAGGCGAGGATATTTCAGGACCGGTCACCAAAATGAGTACGTAAGATTTATGTTGTGTATGAAGACTGCCATCATACACACATATAATCCCACATAAAAGTCAAATAGAACATTACATTATACATTCACCAAATTTACACACACCATAACGTAGACCTGTTGTATAAAGCCGCGTTGTTGTATCACCATGGTAATCATAGACTATGTCGAAAATAGCTCAACAACGAAAACTATTATATGGTCACCAAATTACCGCATAACATAGATCCAGTGTATTGGTAAAAAAAACACGTCCATCTATCTTCCACTGCCTATGCGCTCATAGAGTACTGCTGCATACAACATAGTAGTTATTTTATGATTCTTGGTTCACCACACAATTTAGCACTGACAAACGTAATGTGGGAAATAGTTGCTACATAACATGTACATCGCTCAGGGTAATAAACGTGCCTAGTATAGTATGGCCAGGCATTGCAGGAAGTTACAGCTAGTAAATAGCACGTGACATGATCTAGGCCTATCACAGAAGGGTATACGAAAGTGGTGTGTTATAATTTATTCAGACATCTGTGGACAAATAATGTATAACAATCTAGCTATTAGTTGCCCTAATAATGGCATCCATGGTGAAATAACAATTCTCGCAATACCTTAATGAACGACAAAAAGTGTGATATATTAATAATAAATTTTAAAATGGTACTTACCATTCAGTCTTGATTTCTTGTAGGAGTTCTGGTACGGAGAGTGTCGACGCTCCTGCAGGATTACATCAATCTAGGGAAGACATTGAAAACGCCCAACAAACTGAATTGACATACTTGAAGATGAACACAGAATATCAAGATATAGATATAATAGCAAGCTTTAAATACAAACCAGAGAAGACCGATAAGAATGAAGAGACAGCGTTAAGTAGTGACTGTGGTTGATCATTTGATACACTGAATTCGTACCATATATATATATATCCAACAGGTGGATACCATATTTGCAGTTCGATTGCGTATTCCATGTAAAACATAACAACTGCTGAGAGCAATACCAAGATGAGTAAAAGCACTTGCTAGCAAAATCCAACTTAGAAATTCATGCACGGCATAACAATAAGGCGTGTTCGTACACATGTCAACACCATATCTGTATTCGTAATGTTCTAGATCCTACGCCTTTTTAAAAAAAAACCACCAAAGTTAATGTTTTATTGCGATAATGTCGACTGAATAGGTTCTTTTTCACTTTTAACGTAAATTGCTGTCAAAAGACTCGGTGAAAATTAACTCATTGCGATATGCATTTATATATTTTATGTGCTTTCTGTCAATGTTACTAAAGATCCATACATTGTTAAGGTCGGGGCGACCAGAGAATTACATAAAGAGGAATATCATTTCATTGACTTTGGCAATAATGTGACAAAGCGTGATTCTCATAATGCATAACATAAATTTATGATGGAGAGGACATACTGAAGGGTTCATTGTTGATTACGTCATCCCACGTGATTATACTTTTTTTGTCTGTTTTCTAAAATAAAATACATACCGACACGTATTATAGCTGTCCTGAAAATTGTTTATTATTCTAGAAAAAACGGAATATTAGGAGAAAACAGACATTAAATACAACATCGATCAGAATATGTAATATATACCGTCCGCAGACTTATATTGGCCGAGCGGTCGGGAGGCAAATATGACGGTATCTATTTTGTACAATTCGTACAATAAATAGCGTCCCCCACCCACCGTAACTCCATGGGTAAGAGGCTCCTCACAAACATTGAAACCCAATGTGTTGTGATACCAATTGTTTGTAAAAAGTATACCCTTTCTGATACCAAGTTGAATTTCATTTTGTAAAAGCTCAAGGCTCCCATGGGAAGTTACCCCCAGATCTAGTGTGTCAGTGTGGCAAGAATACTGAAGTTTTGAATGTAGACCCACCAGAATTGAAACGCTTCCAAAAAAATTCGTGTGGCTCCGATTATGTTCAATTTTAAAATAGGTGGGGTAGGTAGATTTTTTATTTTATTACATATATTTTTGTGTAATTCATGAGAGTCTAGTTCAGGTTTTACATTTTTTTTTAAATTGATATCAGTTAACGCATCCACTATTTCTTGCGAGACTTTACGATTTTCGCGATTTTATTATTATTTTTCTCGAATACGTACAAAAAAGGTTAGGGTTGGCATGAAAATCTAGGTGGGGGTCGGGTAACCGGAAGCAAACAACTTTTTCGTTTGGCCTTATCACGAAGGATTTAGTGCCACGAGGGCCTAAATAGAAACAAAAATATTTTGAGAAAATAAGTTTACAGGTACAATTAACAAGTAGCACTTTGTATAGAACTAGTAACTACGAGGCTTTGCCCTTATATGGTATCGGTACTTATATACGTCACACGTGGGAGGATATGTGTAGTTGATAAGGTAATTTAGTCTAGATGCGTACTGTAAAGGTGACCAGACAGGCGTTATCATTATTTATGACCTAGGGGGTTGGAGGAAAACTGGGGGTGGCTACTCAAAATTTCATTTAGTATTATTACTACCTTGACATGTTAAAATAGCATCAAAAAGCATTCTTTTAGTCCTTGAATTTCACAATCTCCACAGATGGGAGGGGAAACCTCTCCCATACCCCCACTTGCCTCCCTCAAACTTCAATTCAACTTGTACCGCCGATTTTCCAATTTCACAAGCTACTTTGGGGAAGAGCGGCATTCACTGTTACCTCTACCTTTTGAAATAAGCTCGATCCATTATGTTATGAGGAATTTCAATTTCAAAATGAAAAGTTTGGTTTTGTTTGTACCTTTACGTACGTACGAACGAACGAGCGTCTATGTGTCTGTGTGTGTGTGTATGTGTCTGTCTGTATGTCTGTCTGTATGTATGTATGTATGGATGGATGGATGGATGGATGGATGGATGGATGTATGGATGGATGGATGGATGGGTGGATGGATGGCTGGGGATGAATGGATGGATGTATTAACGTATGGATGGATGTATTAACGTATGGATGTATAGATATATGGAAAACTCAACCTTTGTACAATGTTTGTAGAACGCCTATAACAGTTATAACTGTAAAATGGGGGTTACGAAAAAAAACACTGAGTCAAGAAGGGGGTTACCCAAACGTTTCAAATCATGCTATTTTAACATGTCAAAATTTTCTGGATTTTCAAAGCAATTCCACTGAACACCCCCCCCCCCCGTCATAAATAATGACGACTCCCTTATCTGGGTTTTATACAGCTACCCCCAAGCGCAGATACAAGGAATTTACTAAAAGACTGAAGGTCAGTGTACATAATGTGATGAGTTTAGAGTTGTCTCTAACTTTACGTCCCGGTGGATGCAATCATAGAATGGGTGGGTACCCGTGCTTGTTAGCGAAATGTTAAATGTACCCCCTTTCCCAGAATATTACAATGAAAAACACCCCCTTTTTAGTGAATCTGGGAGAAAACCATTGCAAAAAAACACTCCTTATTTTTGAAATCCGGGAGGGTTTACCTTCAAGGTAGAATTACGGGACCTTTGTCCCTGGGCCTTCGTCGGGAAGTTTTTTTTATTTCCGAGAGAGAGTAGAAAATGGGCATCCTACCCCTATTCTCGGAGGCTGATCTGAAAAGGTACCCTTTCTTACGATTCCACTGACCTAGATAGCCGACGACCCCCCCCCCCTCCCCTCTTTTCCGTGAAATTTCTAGCAAATATACCCGCTTCGTCTGGGACTGCCACCGGTACCACCGGGGTTTACGTATGCGTGTGCATTGTATAGTTATTTTACCTCACCATTGTCAAAATTCAAAGTTGAAAATTGATGAGATATTCGTCATCAACAGCAATGTTGTAGTCGAC
>NC_135557.1:7179208-7201708 GCF_964340395.1 Glandiceps talaboti | reverse complement strand
GTGGGTAGGCCGATTTTTATCACTCAGCTGTGTCTTACTCACAATACTAGTGAGGTATTACTGAATAATGACACCGGTTGTCTAGAACGAAGACGTATAGAGCAATTAACACATGATATGCTTCGCCGGGCATGGATGACTAAGGGGAAAGTTGAGACAGCTCCACAATGACGTGGTAGCTAGCATGCATCATAGCCATGGCATGCTGTCCGAAACCTGAATAAAAATATGTAGTATCATGTGTGCGTGTGTCTATGTGTGCTTCTCGTATTAACTATAAATGAGACCAATACATGGCAATGTAAATCGTCTCGTTTTACTTTTTTAGCACATAAAATTTGTCTGAGAAATCTATCTATTCATGACATAACCACATCTAATTAATTGTGTCAGTGTTTACCAAAACAGTATTTGCTACACGACACCAATGCAAAATATATGGATAAAATAGAAATATTGGAAATACTACAAAAATAATTTCAATTAGAATCATATCTACTCTTGAATGCAGTATACCTCTACGAAATGATTCACCTGAGTATATTCTACTACAGATATGTCTCATAAATAACAACTGTAGATGATTAATATGCGTGTATTATTTGTAGACATAACCAAATTACACTGGCAAATTATACACACACATACACAGAGAGCTAGACATGCACAGTCACAGACACATACACAGACACAGACATATACTCAGCCGCGTGTTTGATAATCGTTGGATCTGGGTTTACGGTGAGGTCACGTTTGAACAATCTTGTCATAATGCATACATTATGACGTCGAAACACAGTGACTCACTCGATTTAGAACGCTATGGAATTCCCCGTACATCGATTCTAATATTTCTGCGCACAGCATGCAAAAGCGAAAGTAGCCTCGCCTGAAAGACTCACCCGACAAGCTCGGACATGTCCTCGTTTTCCAGGTTCCAAATACACCGATGGTATTCTGTATAAGTACCATAGCAATGATACAGAGCAGCATTCCCCATACATTGACCAACCGATGTGCATTTTGCGTCGTTATCTGGGTTACAGGTAAGCCATTCTGTTTTCGGATTTGGGGTTTTTCTTCACAAATATAACGTGAGGTGACATAACATAACGTTTTACAGATCTCGGGTTCAATGACCTTATAGATGTCAAATGTCTTTGGGTGTGAGCTACACATACAGGGTGAGAATTAATGTCTGTTAAACATTAATAGGTGACCGACGCTTACCATATAATATCAATGTCTCTATCTGTTTACTGTATGTGTCATCCAAATATATGCTTGGTGTCCAGGTCAGCTGTGTTTATGCAAATGTTAACCTTTTCCCTAATCCCACAAGTAGAAAGTGCGTTACCCTCAAAGTGATGAGACGAGTCAAATGATGGGCCCCTTCTATGTATACGCTGCATATAACTACCGTGTCTTCTTCTGCATGTTGAAATGCTGCTAATAATATCGACAACATAGTACAGAAGGGAAGAGAATGGCACCTAATACAGCTAAAATGATGTTGGCTTGGTGTTTCACTCATGCAACATGACATTTAATTAATACACAGCCTCAAACACCTTCAAATGCATGATAAGTAAATACTTAGGTGTCACACACAGCGGGGATGCAAGTTGAAATCTTGATTATCAGTTTAAAAAATTAACAATTTCAGCCATTAAAATCATCACGTCCATGTGTAAGGTTTTCATAAGAAGCCTTTTTTCTACTCGACTGTGAAAGAATAGCAATGTTTGTCACTGTACAGCGTTCATCGTGTCTCTGTTATTGTTAGTCTGGTGTTGAACTATGTCCAGCTCTGTGTCAAAAACATATAATTTCCCATGAGTCAAACACCAAACCTACATCATTTTAGCTGTAACATTACGAAATGAGGGTTATATATTGGGTTTACATGACCGTAGGTTAGGACTGTGGGGTCGTAGTATAGGTTATTATGATAAGAAATGGCATTTAGGTTATTGCCTAATTATCTACAAATCATATGAAACTCTACTTAATGAGTAATTTGCATAATTCATGATTTTTGTCAATACGTCAATATATTAAGAACACAAGCTTCAAATTTCGTACACTATGGTACATTGGAAATAACTTAGTAAATCTGTATGATAAAGCTTATTGATTTAACTTTCTAAATGTTAGTGAATCATTTGCATCTTTACTGTTCGCCTATAACAATTATTGTTGTTGTAAGTATGCTGATGTTCTTAAATTAGTTAAATTCAATAATTCAAATTAATAGGTATATCAACAGTAATTATAAGATATTGCCTAATTCCTAATGTTATTAATTAAGAATTATTGTTAATTAGGCAACATCATAAGAATGCAAGCTTCAGATCTCATTATAATGTAGTATATAATTAACAAAACACACGTGACCTATAAAGACAGCCTTAATTACACCCATCATCAAAAACCTGAAAAATGACCCCAATGACCTCAAGAATTACAGACCAATATCAAACTTACCGTTCCTGTCAAAAGTTCTGGAGAAAGTAGTGGCACATGAACTTCATCATCACCTACAAAGCAATGACCTATATGCAAAGATGCAGTCTGCATACCGTAAACACCACAGTACAGAAACCGCTATCATTCGTGTTTATAATGATATTCTTCATGCTATTGATGGACACCAAGATGTTATACTTGTCCTATTAGATCTGTCTGCAGCATTTGACACGATTGACCATCAAATCTTAATAGACAGAATGCATAAGCGGTTTGGGATAGATGGCACAGTACTCTCCTGGTTTAGGTCATACCTCCAGCATCGAACACAACATGTAACAGTAAACAATGCAAAGTCTGCCTGTCACAGCCTAAACTTTGGAGTCCCACAGGGATCAGTTCTAGGTCCCATACTCTTTACCATGTATGTCGCACCCTTAGAGGATCTGATTTCACAACATAATCTAAACAGTATGATGTATGCTGATGACTCTCAACTTTACCAGATGATGAAACGATCACAACACATGAACACAGTCTCGCGTATTGAAGCATGCATTGCTGATATACGAACTTGGTATGCATCGAATAAATTAAAGCTTAATGACAGTAAAACAGAGATAATCCACTTCTCATCTCGATTCAGTAAAATCAATCCTGTACCATGTATCACAATTGGGGACAGCACTGTCAACACATCATCCACAACACGTGACCTTGGGGTTATACTTGACTCGGAACTTAGAATGACTTGTCATGTAAATAACATCTGCAGAGCAGCATCTCTAGCCATTCGAAAGATCGGCCAAATTAGAAAGTACCTCGACAATACCAGTACCGAAAGACTAATCCATGCATTTGTTACCTCTAGGCTGGATTATTGCAATTCCATCCTCTATGGATTACCAGACAAAGAGATCAACAAACTTCAACGTGTGCAGAACACAGCTGCTAGACTTGTTGCCAAACTACGCAAATATGATCATGTCTCACCAGTATTACATAATCTTCATTGGTTACCTGTACGTCAACGTATTGCATACAAAATCTTGCTCGTCACCTACAAGGCTGTCAACAAACTGTCACCATCCTACATCATTGAACTAATACCCATACACAAGCCAACACGTGCCCTACGTTCTAGTACTCATCTTACACTTGCCATTCCACGTGTTGCAACTACCACGTACGGAGATCGCGCCTTCTCTGTTGCCGGTCCTAAGTTATGGAACTCTCTCCCAATTCACATTAGGAGAGCGGTATCGATCGAAACATTCAAGTCCCAACTAAAGACATACTTGTTTACAAACTTTTAGAACATACTATACTTTTAGTGCAGTAATCAATAAGTTTTTTTTTTTTTAGTGAATTTCAAGTTGTTGTTGTTGTTGTTGTTGTTTTTTTTGTTTTTTTTGTTTGTTTTTTTCTCTCTCTCTCAGTATTGTAAAGCGCATTGAGGCTGTTGCGTAATGCGCTGATAAGAATTTATTATTATTATTATTATTAAAGCTATGACGACATGTAATTATGCAGCTTTTAGTTGCTTTAAGTCATTTTCATAATTTTCTTAATTATGGGACATTCATTATGTATAGTAGCTTACAAATTTGCATTTGGAAATAGGGAACTTGCAAACCAGCCATGTTGAATGTTGCATTATGAAAAATGAGATAATAAATACTAATCAGATAGTATTGTAAACAACAATGTTACATTGTTTATAACCACAAATAATCAATTCATAGTTACCCTGACCATTGTTGGAGGTTAATTTTATTAGTAGCTCCAGATTAGGTATTTCGATAACCACATATAATCCCATAGTCCTTTGCGTCTGAGCATACTCAGCCTGGATTGCAAGTTCCCTATCAGTTTGGGAACAACAAACTCCTGAACGTTTACTTATTTGCCTTACAAGAGACAATGTGTAGGGAATTCCCTACTTGTCGCGTCATGTAGCGGGGATTTCCCTATATTGTGATTTAACGGATTCAGTTTGAATCGCTATATTGTGCGATTAGGAAAAACAGAATCCATATGTTGCACCCGTACAATAACTCGTCATTAAATCTATAGTGAAGCAATTTTTTTTGACAACGTTTGGGTCTAATCGCAGCACATACGTACACGTACATGTGGATTTCTCAACAATAAGCTTAACACTGAATATGTCACTGCAATTATTGAAACGATGTGTAACTCAACAAAACCGCACATGGAAGTCCACAGGTTTTCATTGCCATCCAGTGCTATTTTACATAGTTATTTATTCCATAGCACTGTAAAATCACATCCACATTCACTCTTATCTTGTTAGCTCATGTACAGCATTCACTTGATACAGTTCACCTTTTTTTCAGAATTGCGTGAAAACCTGTATGGTTGCCCGAAGTTTAACTTCACTATGCTACACTGTGTATGATCCGAGATCAATGAACATTTTGCATACAGCGACGGTTAATTGTATTACCTTGGGAATAATGATCTAATGACCGCCAAATTTGTTGTAGAAATCCGGAATATGTCTTCGGTGAAGGCTCGTTGTTCTTGTTATGAGCATCGACGTCCCATCATGGTCACCTTATTATCAGAATGGTACTGGTGTACGTCATATTATTTTTGTTACTAGATGAGTCAAATAGGACGATCTCTTAGCTATCTACCTGCATGTGTTGTCTGAGACCTTTCTAATTATATGTCTGTCATCAAAACCAAAATCGATACTCTCATGTGCATGTTACAAGAGAATCATTATTGACAACTCTCCCATGTTTTACTCTTTCTACAGTATTGACAAGTCACATATCATTACCATTCGCATCAGGACAACGACTATCTTGTACCGTAGGTTTACAACAATCATTAGAAAGCTCGTCTTCAATATCAGCTGTATTATGGAAGAATTCTCCTCCTAACAAAGAAAAGTGCCTGACACTTGAAACAACGTTCACTACACAAGGTGATATTAAATCAAGCAGGTCGGACAAGTACATGATTGATGTCGTCTTTACGTCAACATCCACACTTACAGCAATTGTACAAATCAATGACTCTGTAGACGAAGGAACAGAGTTTATGGTAGATGTATTTATAGCATTTCCACAGTATGATACTGTGAGTAGGCAATGTACTTTTGACATTTCTGCGACATCAACTTCAGGTGAGTAAAAGTGCTCAATATATTGAAGGCAGATGAGTATATAAATAATTAAATTATAGGACAGGTTACACACATACATACATACATACATACATACATACATACATACATACATACATACAGATACACATACTGACAAACAGATATAGACCGACAGGCATACCGAGAGAGACATATATACAATTGGACAGACAGACAGACAGACAGACAGACAGATAGATAGATAGATAGATAGATAGATAGATAGATAGATAGATAGATAGATAGATAGATAGATAGATAACAATATGACATCTTCGATGTTAAGGTTAAATTATGTTCCTTTGTAGGAACGTAAACAATCATGAACTCCGGTTTTACCTTTACCTTCTAATAAAACATCTCATTATGATCAATTTCACACCAAACAGTCGGTAACGCAACCTCTAGTTCAACACCATCTGATTATCTCGGTACAACAACAACACAATGGCCTGTGCCGTCATTCACTTCGAGACCTAGTCTGTGGCTACCTACTACTAGTCCATCGGTTTATTTCAAACAAGACAGCACTACTAAGTCATCATCAGAGCGAAATGCAAGTAAACCGGAGGAAAGGAAAGATGGCAATGCAGGTAAAAGGAAAACCATTCCTGTAATTGTTATCAGTTTTAAAGTCCTGACGACACAACCAGACTTTATTAATTGATATTTTATCATAGAAAAAGATATTGAAAGTCCTTAGAAAATGACAAATTACAATCATGAGATATAAGTTAATGGATATCACACAAAATATTTCGTCTTACCCTGAAAAAGCTAGTAAATGATGTATCAATATCACTGACATGGATCACCAGGTTTCCTGTTGCGATATACACAACAGAGATAATACAGAGACACCCCTTTGTGTGTCTGCTCTGATAACAAAAACAAATACAAATGTAACAAAATACCGAGCAGATACTATATGCTTATGTCTATGTGTTATCTGTATTGTGTCTATCCCAACATGAAACCAGGTAACGAGTCTCACTGTTCTTGATATATCGTTTAATAGTTTTGGCAAGCTAAGATGAAATATCATGTAAAGTTAGACAAATTTGAGACAGATTAGCACGACGTCGAGGGGTATCATAAAATTACTCATCATTACTCATATATATATATATATATATATATATATATATATATATATATATATATATATATATATATATATATATATATATATATATACTTGCAAACATAGTTTGTCATACAGTTCATGTGTCATTTTCCTTTTTTACTAAAAACCCTGATACTAATTAAGAAGCTGTAGCTAAGTTCACTTCTTTTTTATATAATCCATTCAAATTACGACTTATTACTTTCTTACAATATCATTTCAAGGGTTTCAAGTATTCAAAGTGTGAGAACTTCACCTCTACAAATAGGGGTGGGGGGGGGCTTTTTCTGGACTGTAGTATTATCGGTTTATATTTGGACGTTGACATTCATCTTATTTACCATTGTCCATCCCAGTTGTTTGTTTGTGTGCGAAGTCATTGTTTTTTTCCAATTCGTGAAAAACTTAATAGTTCTTTATTTTTATGTTATAGGAGGTATGCCAGACGTCTACATGACAATAACTATTGTACTGAGTATTGCTATTGGTGGTTTTTGTATTATTGTACCAATAGTTTTGGTCTTACGGAGGCGAGGATATTTCAGGACCGGTCAACAACTTGAGTACGTAAGATTTATGTTGTGTATGAGGACATCCATCAAAACCATCTGTAATCCCACCAACATATCAAACGAAATAATCTAGAACACTGTATTATATATTCCTCACATTTACATACACCATGACGTAGGGCCGATGTGTAAAGCCACCGTCAGCACCTTGTTGTATCACCATGGTAATCATTGTAATCACCATATATTAATAATAATAATAATAATAATAATATTGGGTTCTTATATAGCGCTTTCCCACTCCGTGCTCAAAGCGCTTTACAACTTTATTACCCCTGGCTCGGATCAGAACAGCCAGCGGCCCTTTAGTCTTCCTCAATTTCCTGGGGAGCATACTGGGTTGACTGAAGCACAGTCGCGGTTCAAATCTTGCCCAAGGACTTTAGCCACTCAGAAACAAACAGCAGGCAGAGACAGGGCTCGAACCTGTAGATTCCAAGCCGGTCACGCTAACCATTCACCCATCATGACTCCACATTATGTCGACGATAGCTCAGACAAAAAAAAACACTATTACACAGTCATGTGGAGGTGGGGGCGATATGTTCATCTTCCACTGCGCCTGTACTCTCATAGAGTACTGCTGTGTATGACATAGTAATTGTTTCATGATTCTTGGTACAGCATACAATTTATAGCAATTTATAGTGGCCAATAAGTGCGTAAGAGACGTTGTATCGTGCCTATATGACCCAACAGAAAGCCACAACTAATAAATAGCACGTGACATTATGTACGCCAATCACAAAAGTGTATACAAAAGCGATGTGTCATGATTTGTTCAAACATCTGATGACAAGTAATATATAACTATTTAGCTTTTAGTTGCCCTACTAATGGTTTCCAATACCAATTCTAGCAATATCTAAATGAACAACAAGAGGTATGATAAATTAATAATGAATTTTAACAATTATGACACTTACTATTCGGTCATGATTTCTTGTAGGAGCTCTGTTGTTGAGAGTGTCGACACTCCTGCTGGATTACAGCATTCTAGGGAAGACATTGAAAACGCCCAGCAACTTGAATTAGTATACTTGAAGATGAACACAGATTACCAAGATATAGATATGTTAAAAAGCTTTAAATGGACACCAGTGAAAGCAGATAAGAATGAAGAGTCAGTTCCCGATGTTGACTGTGGTTGATCATTGAAACCATATTTGCAGTTCGATTGCGTATTCCATACACTGAACAAAGCAACTGCTTATAGCAATGGCTGAAAGTTGGTTGGCTCGTGTTAAGTTACCAAGTTTATTTCGCAACTGATAGAATGAGTAAAAAGCACTTGCTAGCAAAATCCAACTTAGAAATCCCTGCATCTGCATAATAATAAGGCGTATGTGTACACAAGCATGTCAACAACATATCAGTATTCGCAATGTACATAGCCTTAATTGAAGAAAAAAACCAAGGTTACTGTTTTTGCGTCGACTGAACAAGTCAGGTAATTTTTCACTTTTAACGTAAAATGCTTGTCAACGACTCAGTGGAAAATGAACTCATTGTTGTATGCATTTACATGTTATATGTGCTTCCAGTCAATGTTAGCTACAGTTCCATACACCTGTTGAAGTCAAGGGATTTGACCACCAGAGACTTACATAAAGACCAATATCATTTCATTGACTTTGGCAATTTATGATAAAGTGTGATGCCCATAATGCATTATCCAATCCGATTGATGAAATTAATTTATGGAGATCCTGAGAGCTTCATTTCATTGTCGGGTCCATCTTCATACATACATTACATAAATCGTGTAGTCTGTTTTCTAAAATAAAACTCGTACCAACCTCTTATAGCTGTTGTGAAGTTGCTTTATTATTTTGGAGAAAACAAAATATCGGAGAAAAAGCCAATATTAAATAAAACACGGGTCAGAATATTAAAGGTTGTTTTCTTACGATTTGATTCTTCTTCAGATTCTGTAGTTTAATAAGAAAATGGTGGGCAATTCTTTATCATTACATATCAAAAGGGTCCGTGCCATAATGAGGCTCCAGAAATTATTTGAGAAAAAAGGAGTGTACAGCACAACGTATAGTACTATTAATTAACTACGAGGCTTGTCCTTATATGGTACTGGTGCTTTTACGTCACATCCTTAAACATGACGAGGGAAAATATGTATTTAATAAGTCTAACTACATACAGTAAAGGTGACCAGGCATAGGTGCTCATTACCTGCGAGCTTTATTCATGATCAGTATACAAGGAATTTACTACAAGACTAAAGGTCAATGTACCAATCAAGTATTGTAATGAGTTTACAATAGAATCTAATTACGAGTGCATGTATAGTTACTCGAACCTCACCATTGTCAAAATTCAAAGTTAAAAACTGATGAGAAAGAAGTTCGTCATCAACAACAATATGGTAGTCTACATAACCATACTGGTAGCGCACGCCCTCTGACTTCAAGTTACAAGCTGGATTTGGAATAAACTCATATATCGAATTTATGGGGGGGGGGGGGGTAAACCAAGCTATAATAAATTAATGGGGGTTGTTGACTGCTACAAGACCTTTGGCATGTTGGAATTTTCCATGATGTACATTGTTGTGTACAGAGTGTGTGCACCTATAGAAAGTCGAACCAGAGGCCATACTAACGTCGCTACTTCAAAATGTCAACCCTTGAAACAACGACGAAGACTGCAAAATATACATCCGTGTACATGTTAACAAAGCAATGTCTATGCTCTCTCCTGGTTTTTATATTGGGTAAGTTCTAGTTTATTTTCGGTATTCAAAGAACAGACGACTGGTCTCAGACTCTGTATAAAGGCCGATACAAGCTATAAGGGACATTTATATCATTTTCGTTTACTGCGCACGCGTCTATGGTTACATTAACGCCCTGGTATACCGTGCGATACGCGAATTACAAATTACCTGTGCGACTATTGATATTAAAATAAAGTGGTCCTATTTCTTATCTGAGACATGCTAAGTCGATTTTTTTTTACAGATTTGCCTTTTCCAGTCTATAACTTTATAAGTAGACGGCAGTTGACATAACCATAGGGAACAATACGATTTAATACTTCATGTTGGTGTCAAGGACGATTGACCATAAATTACTGCAGACATTTTTCTTATGTAAAGGAAGGTTGAAACGACACACACAGATTGAAACTCAACACTTGTGTGTAACCAATGTGAATTCTATATATGCAATATAAACAATGCCAGTGATGAAGATGTGAATAAAGCTATATTTGAGATATCCATATTTCATTTGGGTTCACTCATGAAAATATCAGTTACAATATGCAGTTATTTTTTTATCTGTTGTTGTATGTCATAATTTTAACTCGTGTCTCGATACCATAGGTTTTGATATACTCACATACCATTACTGCTGTGATACTAACATATCCGTAATCATTGTTATTCAGAATTAAACAGTTTACATTCCAGAATAGATTGGGCACAATTGTAATTGTTAGTTTAATTCACTCCTGTTTTGGTCAGCAAAATCCCCTTTGATGCATGCTAACATGTATATAGTTTTCATAACCGTGTTAGCGTAGATCACCAAATTGCAACAACAGTGAAAATTTTAAGTTGGTATTGTGTTTAGCACAACTAAAAGACGTGATATAGGAATGGTGGTGGTGGTGGTGTGTGTGTGTGTGTGTGTGTACATGTGCGTGAATGGGTGTGTGAGTACATATGTGTGCGTGCGTGCGTGCGTGCGCGCGTGTGTTTAGTATGTCAGGTACTTAGGGTGTCTATTTCAAAAAGTGTTTAGGAATCATTATAGGCGAAATCCATGTTATATCTAAAAGAGTAGTGATTTTCCATGCTTTAGTAAGGTTAAACTAATCAGTCCGGTCAAAGTTCAAAATATTAAATAAACATATATCTTCTAATGTTCAATATAATGCAATAGTGTTATAAGAAAGGCAAAACGTGTGTGGAGGCGGGGGGGGGGGAGTTGGTGTTTGTGTTTATTCAAACCAATAAGGATACTGGGCCAATATACTAGCTTGTCATACAACAGAAAGTGATATTTTGGTCAAAAACTTAAACTCTTGATCCAAACTACTGAAAGTTGATAAAAATGTTTGTTGGGATGTTCAGATAAAAAAATTGCTCGAGACTATATGACACCACATTTAATATGCAAATAAATTATAAGAATTTGATTTTTTTTGTTAGAAAAATTGAAACTTCAATTTAGAACATAGATAATAACACTATGTATTTGTCACTTAATTTCTCTGGTTTGACTAACTGTTCACACCACGCCGAGTATTGTTAATCTAGGACCCCCCCTAGGGGAAGTCAGTGGTAAGATTTATCCGTAGTACAGTGCTCGATACGTCTGCACGCAGAGCGGAGTATATGTTGAGGGTAGAAGAAAGTCAAGTCGGATTTTTCGTCTCTACAAGCCTGTTTCGTGAGTAAATCACTCGTCAGGAGATGTTTATGTACTGAATATACCTTACTCACGAAACAGGCTTGTAGAGACGAAAAACCCGGCTTGACTATCTTCTACCCTCAACATATATATATATATGAAAAATATATATGAAAAAAACACATATTACCAAAATATAAAAGTGTCTTATTTCATACTCTTTACCAAAAATAACTACATCAATACAATACATTCTTTAACTAGTGTTACCAATTCCATATGCAAGTCCAGAACCAACAACATCAACTTCCATAAAGACATCAGAGCTGAGAGGACAACGACAGACTTGTACAGTGAAAAGTGATGTATTATTTGAATATTCCTCTGTATTGACGGCTGCTTTGTGGCAGGATATTCCTCCCAACTCAAAAAGATACGTGGCAAAGTACTTATCTTTAACAACAACATATGCATCACCCGGAGATACAGAATCAAATGAAGCCAATGGATATAAGCTAGATATTATCTTCACCTCAACTTCATCGATCACCGCAAACTTAACAATAGATGACATAAATTATATAGACAATATAACATACTATCTACTTATCCATGTAAGCTTTATACGGCATGGGGATATGACTTTACGGTGCAACTTTACTGCGCAGTCGCAAGTAACTTCGGGTGAGTAGTACAGTTTTGGATACTTGGCACGAGATAAGAAATACAACACGTACAGTTGTAAAATTCAATGAAAAGACGACAGCACGTAATTTAGTAAACTACTTTCCACTTTGTAGCATTTTAGGATGGGAAATCCTAGTAACGAGGCAGGAAAGGGGAATTGAAACTCATCTTTCAATCATACAGTTATACCATTCGAGAACTATAACTATACAATATCACCATTTTCTCGATATTGCTACAAGCTAAACATCGTTTAGGTATAACTGAATTTTATTTTTATTTCATGTTAAAAGTTTTACTTTCTAGGTAAAATATACAGATTACATTTCATTGCCTATTTTCACACAGCAATTGGTTCAATGGATAGCACAACGTCATCACAGAATGACAAATCAGATTATCTTGGAACAACTACACCACAGCGTCCACTGTCAGATGTTACACAAAAACTTTCTAAAGTCAGTGCCAGACCTAAGTGGTGGCCACCTACTACAAACATATCAGTCAGTTTCAAGCAAGGCAGCACTACTAAACCAGAATTGGGGCCAAACATGCATAAAGAGATATTGAAGGGAGAAAATTCTGGTAAGATGAAAATCTGTAAATCTGTAAAAAGTCATCATATGTTCATTTATAATACACCAAACTGTATTAATTGATGTATTTATCAAAGGAGAAAATCATTAGGAATCATTGGAAACTTACTAATGTGACAAGTATAAAATATCTGATAACAAAAAGATGCGAAATATCAAAGAACGAGATTGACAACAATAAAAGTTCGTCACAAAAAATGTAATTAACTTGTAACGACGGTTTCCTACAAAATTGATAAATTGGGTGGTTAATACAGCAAGTTCTATATAATCCATACAAGTTATTATGTATTACTTACTTACATAATTATATGTTAATGTGATTTATTTTACATTTCAAAGTGAAAGAGCTAATCTGAGTCGGCGTCGCTAAACGTCAGTTTTCCAATGACGCATTTTGACAGTGCACAGAACATTTTACAACGTTTGCTCCAAGTCCTTTATTTGACTCTGTACGTTTTGTATATCGTAACTGTGCAAATCTTGATATTTCTTTATTTGTAGAAGACGAACCAGACATCTACATGACATTGACAATTGTTCTGGTTATTGCTATCGTTGTTGTTATTTGTGTGGTGGTACTAATATTCGTTGTATCAAGGAAACGAAGATATTGCTGTCTCCAAATCGAGTACGTTCTCAAATATTTTGTGTTGTATATATATATTATATATGGTGATAAATTACCCCTATATGCGATAGTAATATCGTACGTGAAAAAGTAGTTTGTTTGCTCTTCAAAATGTGGCAAACTCTGCAAATAGTTGTTACTTTACAGCCCTCATAGTTTAGATGTTGTATAGTGACATCGTGGCAAAACAATAAGTGTTAACTAGCAAACATGTCACGTGACATGGTTTAGACAAATCACATAAGGGTGTAAGAGTGTGACGTGCTATATATTGTATTCCGGCATCTACGGACAAGCAATATAACTATAATGACTTTAGTTACCATAATATTGGATTTTCTGGTAAAACATAAATTCTAGCAATTACACTAGCTGTAACTGGAATGATTTTTGAAACTGTTTTGTTAGCTAGAATGACTTACTAATAAAAT
Source organism: Glandiceps talaboti (assembly GCF_964340395.1). Lineage (NCBI taxonomy): Eukaryota > Metazoa > Hemichordata > Enteropneusta > Spengelidae > Glandiceps > Glandiceps talaboti. The sequence goes on along the minus strand of NC_135557.1, from coordinate 7,187,639 downwards.
CATACACGATCAATGGTATTGAATCACCTAACAGTTAATGTATTTACATAGTTCTACACATCATATGATTTAATAAATACAATTAATTTGATTTTGGGGCCCGCCCCTAAAATCAGCACACCCCAACGATGTCATGATTCCAAGTTGTTGCGGCACTACTTATGAATAAAAACAACTTGTAATAATTATGTATACTATCTAATTATTGCTATTTCAAGAAATTGTTGTTTTGACCGAAAAATAGTACCACAGTTACATCTAGTGTAGCATTAATGAAAGTTGAAGTCTGATCAAATAATAATGAATTCTAAGATGAACCTTACCATTCAATCTTGATATCTATTAGGAATACAGATACAGAGAGTGTAGACACTCCTCCCGGAGTGCAGCTTACAGAAGGAGATATCAAAATCGCCCAACCACTGGAACTGGTATACCTGAAGGTGGACCCAGCGTATCAAGATTCAAATATAATGAAAAGCTTTAGATATAAACCTGTGAAAGCAAATAAGAATGAAGAGTCAGTGTCCAATGTTGACCGCGTTTGATCATTTAATGCACTGAATTCATACCATATCTATCACACAGACAGAAATCCATACAAATGCGCAGTTCGATTGCATTTTTGAAGACAAGTGAAAAAACTGCAAATCAGTAATTGTTATCCAATGTCGTTAAACCGCTGCATTTTAATGAACAAAAAAGTGTAAGAAAATAAAAAACTAAACATAGATTTGAAGGTTTTTATTAGGCCTAATAAAAAACATTGTATGGTTCCGATTACAATCAATTTTAGAATAGGTGTCGGGTAGATTTCTTATTTCATTTTTTTCATGTGTGAGTGTCTAGTTCAGACTTTCCATTGTTTTCCAAGTGGTCTCTGTGTTGCCTATGTCATCATATCAGATGTACAGCCATTACAGATTGGAAGAACACTTTCATATTGTCTTTTCAAATTGATGTCAGTTTCCGCATCCACTATTTCTCGTGAGACTTCGCAATTTTTGCAATTTTATTATGATTTTCTGGAATACGTAAAACAAAGTTTAGGATAAGCAGTGAAAAACTATATGGGGTCGGGTTACCGGAACCAAACATTTGTTTATGCCTTATGAAGTATTCCTAAAGTTATGATACTACCGTACATGCACAGATATGTAATGATATTGTAAAGTTAGAGTGAGTTTTAATTACACATTGTTAATTATCAGACACATTCTGATGTTATTTACATGCTTACTAGATAACATCTGATTAGCTTTATACAAAATTCTGGTATTTATTGAATGTTAAAAAATTGTTTGTTTGTGTATGTATGTTTGTTTGTTTGTTTGTGTGTGTGTTTGTTTGTTTATTTGTTGTCTCCAACATGATAAAACGATTTTGGAGACATCTGAAACAATGCTTAGCCTAAAATAAGGCACTATTATTGAAAGGAATTGTCCTTTCTATCAGTAAAGGATATAACAACATCTCAAATATCGGTTTATCACAAAATTCATTTTATGGCATCTGTACGTTAAGGTATCAACATGTAGGACAGAAAAGTGAATCAGCAACTTTGCGTGTTTGTACTTATACAGCAGATCTAGACAAGAGTAAACTGTGCACAGGAACAAAAGTCGGAATGCATTCAATTGTTGCGTCGGTTTGACTCTTGAAGAGGGTGATTCAGATACATTATTTTACGTATATGTCTCTTGCAGAGAGGATTTGTAGATATTGTAATGGAATGTAGTATAACACGGCTGTTGCAAGTCGTATCGGCATGGTATATAGTCTGCACGTATTGACCAATCATGATATGATGTATGTTTTAGTTTGCCTAAATTATGACAGGGACCGGAGGCGTGCTGTCTTTCATCTTTAGAAAATCTTCCTCTGCAAAACAACACCCACACTAACACAATTTCATTATATTGTACGCGAATCACAGCATTTCCTATCTTCAATTGTAAGAATATGTGTAAATATAATTGCTTGAATCTATTTGATACCAAAAGTATTTTGTCCTGAAAAGTCAACGTTTGAAGCACGATTGTTACATTTATTCCATCAACACGTCTGGTAAAAGTCTATTTTGTTGCAATGTATATTTGGCGACGACCTGCCAAGATAATGGTACCACAGTTACGGAAAAAGTATTTTCCAAATAAGGACCGGAGTACATCATGCATATTAACTATAGCTCAGAATTATACATTCCAACAATGTATGTAGGAGTGAAAATCTGACGGTGGCTTTGCCCTTACGGGATCGCGACATTTAGTTTACACCTTGTTTTTCATGTAGCCAGATAGTCAGAAGTAGCGGTTAGTCTAAATTTTGTCAATCCATACAACTTTTTGTGTCAGGTCATCATGTCTTCTATTGCCCTTAGTGGCACTTGTTTGACTCCTACGTATACGTGGGAGTAGTTGTCAAATTTATGGGGTAGAAAACAAACAATGTGGGTGAGGGAATTTCCAACTAAATGTGCTGGATCTATCACCATGTTTACATACATATGTACAGGTCATATGTAGCCTACACATAGCTAACAATCAAAGAATTTGATATGATTGTCGTTATGGAGACGTCCGTCTTCATGGCAGTTTCCGGTGTACAACACTACAGGTGATTTGGTCCGGGTTTGAACTATGACCTCTTAAAGAATATAAGTTACGATCCTGGAGGAGTGTGGGGGTAGTTATCCGATTTGAGTGCAGATAAAACTACTTTTCCAGAAACCACTGCTGATGACTATTTCATACACAGGACTTTCCAATGACATATACGTACATTTGTATACGTTTTAGCCGAAATGTATTTAACAGGAAATCAAAAGAGTGTCGATTTGTAGCTGTACATGCTGCAGGAACGTTTCGTCTTGAACTACACGATGTCGACCATCAGGACCATACCCGAGGCCGTAAATTGTACGTCAGCGCTGAGAGTAAACACCCATCGTTTGCATTATTTCCTGGTTTTTATTGTCGGTAGGTTATATTCACTTTCAGTTTCTAAAAGAACATTTTCACGGGCCTATAGAGGCTAGTGAAATTGGTATATAACATTGAATATAAACCGATGCAAACTGAATCACATGTGCTCCATATGTTGCCACATTAATATGGTAGCGAATTGAAACGTACATGATTTACTAGCTACCTGTAGAACTATTGGTCTGAGGTACAATATTAATGGGATTTGTCGATTTATACTAGCTTAATTTTGACAGAGTTGAGGTTTTTTTTTTCTAATTGAAGTAAATATTTACGGAGACAGCCATAGAGATAAGTATATAAGGGGACGCCTAAATATGGGGGTTGCTAGGTTGGCAGTCATTGGCTCATGGCAGCCATTTTCTTTGGTAAGGGACGGTAGAGTCGAGTCGATATCGTGAACATGCATTGGAAGTATATAAATGCCTGCAAGTAACATAGATTCTGTATTCAAGATGAGACAGCTACTTTCAAAACTTGTAAAATTATTTTCAGATTTGACTTTAAAACAATGTCTACTTAACAAATTATACACATCATGATTTACAGTGAGGGGTTACAATAATTACTGCCCCGATGCAAAAGGTCGCACTATAAAAATGCCTTACTGCTACTGTTAACCCAACATCGTCACGATGCTGGAGGTTTGGACAAAAGTACTTACCACTAACGTGATTCTGAAGTACTTGACATACTAATATGTAGTTGAGATCTAAACAGTTAAAATTCTAGAATGAATTGCTCAAAAATAAAAGTTATGGTCAGTTTGTTCGAAGTCCACTTCGAGTTTTGTCAACATGTCTGCTGGATTCATAAAATTGTTAGCATAATTTAGTTTAAGACTGTGTTTTATTTTCACTAAATAAGTTAAATATACCTACAACTTAAAAAAGTTAGGAAAGGATGGTTGATTTCTATTTGCTATTTTCTATTTTTTGTCTTCATCAGCCGTCAGTTTCTGTCAGTAAATCGTGACACCGCAATGAGTATTTTCTTGAACCCCCTTTCCCCATAATGCCATATCAACAACCTTTATTTGAAAAGGTTTAATATGAAATTACCTTTCGTAACTTTGCATCCATCATCCAATTTCCACCACCACCACCACCACCACCACCACCACCACCACCATTATCATCACCATTATCATCATCATCATCATCATCATCACCATCATCATCATAATTATCATGCACAACGACAACACCATCATACATCATGTTGCGTTCGAATAGTAATTTCAGTAACTCATAACTGCATCAATACATTCTCTTACTAGTGTTACCAATTCCATATTCAAGTCCAGAACCGACGACATTAAGTTCCTTTGAGATATCAGCACCAAGAAGACAAGAACAGACGTGTACCGTTGAAAGTGACGTATCATTTGGAAGTTCCACAGTTGTAACGGTTGATTTATGGCAGACGACTCCTAACAACTTACAAGAGAAGCTCTTATCATTAACTACGGTGTATAAAGCACCCGGTGATAGTCAATCAAATGAGTCGAGTTCATGTTCACTGGATATCATCTTTACGTCATCATCTTCGATTACTGCAGACTTAACAATAAACGACATGAAATATGCAGAAAATAGAAAATATTTTCTATATATCTCCATAACATCAGTATTACATGATTCTGATGTTACAAGATGTAACTTTGCTGAACCGTCGAATGTCACCTCGGGTGAGTAGTGTAGTCACACATAAATGGCAAGCATTTCGAAATGTTAAGCCTAAAATTAATTATTTTGTTCCGGTTACCCCACCCCACCTAGTTTTACAAATTCGACCCTAAACTTTTTTTATGTATTCGAGAAAAAAAAATGTTAAAATTGCTAGGTCGTGCGAGAAACACTGGATGGGCAAACTGACATCAAATTAAAAAAAAGACAATATAAAACTGTTCTTCCAATCTGTAATGGCTGTACATCTGATGAGAAGAAACCAATAACACAGAGACCTTATAGAAACCAACAGAAAACTAAACTACCTGAACTAGACACTCACACAAGAAAAAATAAAATAAAAATAAAAATATCTGCCTACCCCACATTTTCTAAAATTGGGCGTAATTGGAACCACGCGATTTATTTATAGGCCTTAGGACCACTTCAGATATAATTATCGACAATGAAATAATCGCAAACGTGTAATGTAGAGACCTTGATATAGATTTAATATATAGGAATCAAGCCTTCGGAAAATAGTCTTATTTTAACATTTCTTGTTTGATTTCTTTGTCATTGCCATCCCTCACTTTTCTCTGCTTCGATTTAGGACATGAAATTAGCGGGGGGGTAGGGGGTAGGGTAAGCACTAACAACCATTGTCAATTAAAGAACTGTCAGACTATATACCGCAATAGGGAATCGACTTCAATAGACAATCATGGAAGCTGCTTATCACTAAATGTTCCTCGCTACATATTGGCTGTGTATTCATATCACTACATACTGATTTGAAATTATTTGTGCTGTCCGAACCCGTGTTCAGTTTAGGATAATTCAGTTAGAAGGGAAGAGGGTCTGTGGCCTAACTACAAGAATTTAGTTTTTCGTCCCAGATTGAACTATAGATCTCGCTCCTAAAACATGCTCCTATTGCTATCAACTAATTTCTGCAGGGTTGGTTTCGACTCCGCCAATTGGTCATGACGAACCTCCTGGTACGACAGCGATACAAACTTCTAAATCAGAACAACAAATAACAACAACAACAACTTATCCAGGGTTACTTATTCCGATTCCATCGACTCCTCCCAAGCAAACAAGCACCGTCAGTCCTAAGTTTACCGTGAAACTGGATAAGCAGAAGAATTCGCACGAAGAATTCAAGGAAGAAAATGAAAGTACGTGAACGTTACATTGTGGTTACTTCTCAAAATAAGAAGCTTTTCAAATTTCAAATTTCATCTGTTTCTACCAATTAACATATGGGTAAATTGACTTAATATATGCATAAACATACGCGCATGCGCTTCTAATGACAGCCTCAGACATTGACATCGAACGACGTATTCGATATTGTGACTAGAATGTGTGCTCTCTCACCATTTCATGACTACCTTTGCAAAGCTGTCGATTGTTCAAGCACTGTTTGGCTATCACCAAATATATATCCACAAATGTTTTATTTTTCTTTGCAGGTGAGAGTGAAAACACGACAAGACAAACAAATACAAATACTATCATCGTTAACTTTATAATTGGTCCTGTATGTACGATTGTCTTAATATTTGTTATTGTTATCTTCATGGTAACCAAGCGACACCATGTTAAAGGGTGTTGTGTATCGTGTTCACTTGCATATATTGCATATTATGTTGTCAATTCAGAAGTTGGTAAAAGGTACGTACACATATTTACCTGAGAAACTCTCTCTCTCTCTCTCTCTCTCTCTCTCTCTCTCTCTCTCTCTCTCTCTCTCTCTCTCTCTCTCTCTCTCTCTCTCTCTCTCTCTCTCTCTCTATCTCTCTCTCTCTCTCTCCCCTCTCTCTCTCTCTGTCTGTCTGTCTGTCTGTCTCTCTCTCTCTCTCTCTGTCTCTCTCTCTGTCTCTCTCGCTCTCAATTTACAGTAATAAGAAGGTCATGTTTACTTATACCATTGTACCAACATGTAGATATAAACCATTGCTGTGTTACTTCCATTGATATTAGTGTGAAATTGTGTTTTACATTGTGACCCAACAGACCCTTTACTTCTTATATTCAATCTGACGTAATTTCACAAATCAACCCCTAACTACGTACGGCAGGATTACAAAAATCAAAATATCCACTGATTATCAGATTGTTTGAAAATCTCGAAAATAAGTAACTCAAATGGATCAAATTATCCTTCTTACTTTAATTGTTATTACCATGTCACTCAACAGTTCAAGTACGGTAACGTTATGTCACTGCGTATTGAAATTATCCCCTACATCAATGACCCGCCATCAAGTGTCTATGCCTGCTTATACTCATACACTCTCTGTCCGGCTGACTGATGACCCGTTCATATCATTGAGTGCAGACTCCCTAACCGTGCGGTTTATGGAGTGTATTAAATGTCATTCATTCTGACTGTGTAGGTGTACGTTTGTTTTCTTCCAGTGGCACGTTTACTCGCACGTACGAAGGTATCCACATTGAGGTGACACACACCGATACTCCTGTATAATTGGCTTAGCTCTATTGGTTCCAATCTTGATTTGTTTGAACACACTGTGATACTATTGTAAACATCAACCCTTTAAAAACCGTGGGTCAATGACTCGGAGAATTTGTCATACCATCTACTCAGCACATGTTTGTACATTGGCGTAAACGCGTGAGGTACTTCGCACGCATTTAGTCCGGCTTATTGGTGGTGTAAACGGTCTCGAAGTGAGCAGCGGATTCAATTACAGTCACGGTGTTTCCAGATCACCATTATTATACGGCTACTTATCGGCCAGGTCAAACGAATGACATGCATGTCTTCCGATGAAAACAATACTCAAGGCTGGCAATATTGCAATATATAGGACTTTCACATATCTACTACAACATAAACAAGACTAACTAAATCCATGGGCGTAATAAGGACACTGCTCATCTTGACACAAGTATTTTTATACTGATGTACAGACTATGTTTCGACCTTACGTTGATTATACAAATTCAATGTTGGCTCGACAATTCACTAAACATATCATGGATATTGAAAATGTTCAGCGTACAGGCTACAAAGCATACTACAGGCTACAATGATAAGTCATATGATGAGAGTTTGAGACGTCTTAAGATCTACCAAAATCATGTTAGCGTCGCCTCATCAGGGGAGCTATGATCGGGTAATACAAAATTGCAAAGAAAAACTTATGACCATGTTTAACAGATGTTTGACACTAGTCCAAATTGTTAAAGCCGCATGTTAGACTGGCTAGGTACACATATTATTTTGTGTCCAGGACTCCCTGCTGATACTTCGGACAATTTATCATAATAGGTGGTTCGTTTCAGCACCAAGTCGTCAGTGTATTGAGCGGCGATTTGGTAAAGTTGTTGTTGTTGTTGTTGTTGTTGTTGTTGTTGCTGTTGTTGTTGTTGATGTGTTATTGTTGTTGTTGTTGTTGTTGTTGTTGTTGTTGTTTTACCGTGAATTTACGTTGGGTAGGAAGCCATTGGGGCTTTTAAAGGCTCCTTACTGTTCTGGAAGTGGTTATCAATACACGCTTTAACATGCCTGTGAATACATAACGTATACATTTCATATTGACTCTCATGAGAGAGAGAGAGAGAGAGAGAGAAGAGAGAGAGAGAGAGAGAGAGAGAGAGAGAGAGAGAGAGAGAGAGAGAGAGAGAGAGTGAGAGAGAGAGAGTGAGAGAGAGAGATGAGAGAGAGAGAAAGAGAGAGAGAGAGTGAAGAGAGAGATTGAGAGAGAGAGAGAGTGAGAGAGAGAAGAGTGAGAGAGAGAG
>NC_135557.1:7128715-7179108 GCF_964340395.1 Glandiceps talaboti | reverse complement strand
TTATACCTGGTAGGATGTAAGGCTTTTATCCTATGCGCTTAAATGGCTGCAATGGATTGTATGCTCCCCGGGGAGTTGAGGAAGACTAAAGGGCCGTTGTGTCGTTCTGATCCGAACGTAAAGCGCTTTGAGCACGGTGTGGGAAAGTGTTATATAAGAACCCAACATTATTATCATTAATATTATTATTATTATTATTATTATACATATGGTCGGTATTTGATAGTGGCATTGCCCAAGTTTCTATTTACAATAGTCATTCTAGACAATTGAATTCAATTTTGTATTCATTGACCTTAATTGAGTTCAGAATATCACATGTTGTTGAATCATCAACAATCTTCTAGTCATGCTTAGACTACATTGATCAATGTAACAGTATGACATGATGGGAAATCCCCACATTCGATTTAAGGGACCGGTCAGTTTCTTCAGCCTGGGGGGGGGGGCGGTGGATTCTTAAATTGGGCCGACAAAAAGTCACTGACCCCCCTATCTGTAAAATCAAAAACAGGCTGACCCCCCCCCCCCTATCACTTAATTCTAAAACATGATGACCCCCCCCCCCCCCCCATATATATAATATTCACATGACAGGATTTTTTTTATCATGGCTCAGTGTGGACTGCTTGACTGTCTTGCATCTACTTTATAAGATCCTGGGTTAGCACTATCATAATTGTAATTATTGACTACACAGGGTAAATGTATTCCAAAAGGAGTTTAATATCATCTTGACATTGAAAGATATTGGAAAGCTTGAGCAGGGAATATGTATATCTCTTATGGGGGGTCCTAGGGGGTCTCCCCCTAGAAGCCCTGGAGGTTTTTTACTCTGAAAAGTCAATTTTGAGACTATTCAGGCCCTTTCAGACAATAATTTCCAAGCTTTACAAGACAGAACCAATATGTAAAAAGAAAAAATATATTTGAAATATTAAGTTTGATAGCATCTTGACAGTAAGAGGTAGGGGGAAGAGCTTGAGACTGGGATGTGTACACCTCGTGTAGTGGGGGGGGGGGTTCCTAGGGGGTCTCCCCCTAGAAGTCCTGGAGGTTTTTTACTCTGAAAAGTCAATTTAGAGACTATTCAGACCCTTTCAGACAATAATTTCCAAGCTTTACAAGAAAGACAGCACCAATATGTAAAAAGCAACTACACACGGTTGAAATATTTTTGAAATATACTTTGATAGCATCTTGACAGTTAGAGGGGAAGAGCTTGAAACTGGGATATGTTCACCTCATGTGGGGGATCCAAAGGGGTCTCCCTCTAGAAGCCCTGGAGGATTTTTACTCTTAAAGCCAATTTTAGGATATTCAGACCCTTTCAAGCAATAACTTAATCCATGCTTTACAAGACAGCACCATCAAGTATCAGAAACTATTCTTTATAACTCACACAGGGTTAAAATATGTTCTTAAAAAGTTAAATGGCATCATTATTTACATGTAGTAAAGGTCAGCACATCTACTGGTAGTATCATTGGTAGGGGAGATTTGGAGTTTAAGGCAATTTTAGACTACCTTGGCAAATATTTCACATCTTTAAAAGACTATCATCTCAAATTAGAATTGGGTGACAATATTTAAGAAAAGTTTAATACCATTATGACTGTAAAAAGGTTGTTGGTGCATCTGAGTGTTGGTTGAATGCTTGAGTGACCTCTGGGGGTGAGGGAGTCCTTGGGCGTTTTCCCCTGGCAGATCTGCAGTTTTTTGCTTCTATTAAGGCAATGTTTAGGTTATTCGTAGCCTTTGAGGTAATATTTCCAAGCTTCGAAGAGCTAACGTAAATGTAAGTTTTAAATGAGTTTCCCATGTCACATAAAAATGGCCCCGTAACATTGGTATAGTGGCATTAATATTGCATGTATAGTAAATAAAGTCACCAGGTATGTTAGAGAACTTTAGGTGGTCATACCTAGTGTATAATACAAACTGGAATCTGATGAGATGTGGTGATTTGTAGTGTCAATAACATGTAGTGTCCAAATAGAAAGTGTATTAATCCCTTCTGATAAGTTCATAGTGACGAGTAGGGAACAGTTTAGATTAACTTCTTTTATAAACTATCTATGAAGATTACCATTACGAAACCTTCAAGTTGACTTTTGCCCCAAAGTGCAATATAAGTGAAGCACTGATTGTGAAACTGCCAAGCATTTACATGACATGTTCTGTAACTAGTGTGGTAGCTAGGTAATACATGTATATGTATATTTATAGTTATGCTTGAACTAATAAGTAAGAATTCATGTAAGAAACCGGGAGAAAAACAAATATTTACATGTACCACATTTCAGACAACTTGCTATATGCCATTGTAGAAAAAGGATTTTTTTCTTCTATCACAATCCAAAACACAATGACCCCCCCCCTCCCCTATCCACAATTTTGAAAACAGCATGACCCCCCCTACTGCCAATTTCAAAAACAGGGTGACCCCCCTCCCAATCCACCGGACCCCCCAGGCCGAAGAAACTGACCGGTCCCTAAATATAAATACAAAATAACAACATATAGGTCTTCAAACTGTCGACGTACGTACGTACATACATACATACATACATACATACATACATACATACATACAGACAGACAGACAGACAGACAGACAGACAGACAGACACACACACATACACATACATACATACATACATACATACATACATACATACATACACACACACACATACATACATACATACATACATACATACATACATACATACATACATACATACATACTATTACATACATACATACATACATACATACATACATACATACATACATACAAACAAACAAACACACACACATACATTTATTATTTGTGTGTCACAGTGTCTGTTCTGTGACACTGTAGTACCACGCCGCGCCTTGTGACATAAATGGTGTCAAGGACACGGGCGAAATCCCTGTGTTCACAATTTTCCAGGTAAACTACTATATCAACAATCCGTACAGCCATAGTCAATCATTACCTACGCACACACTGAGCTAGCAACATCTAAATAGGCAATGGCGCCATATATGGCACGCGTTTGGAATAAGAATCAACGGACTGTTCACTTTCTGATGTGTCTGTTTACCGGTAGGTGTTTGTTATTTCCATTGTGTAGTCTAGTCTAATCCTCTGAGATTCCTTCAACCAATTTCAAGACCTGCATTTTACGGTTGATTAGATACTATGTTAGCACTAGATTTCGTGTCTCACAAGTTTGTAACGCTGTGCTGTTGATAGAATAGGCCTCCTGTAAATTTAACTATGGTCTGCTGTCGAATTCATAGTCGTGTGGACGGTATAACCCACAGTGTGTCGCAGTCGTATGACCTGTTTCTCTCAACAGCACTAGTTTCTGTTTCACTATTATGTCCAACTGCAGCGGTAGCCTACCTGCAGCCTACATTTGTGACTGAGTCAACAAAAACAGAAACAGAATGGAACAACGCTACTACACCATTTCCGCTATCCTAGTCCTGCTTGCATACGGAGTAAGTCGTCCCGGGTCATGCCAGTAATCTAGACCCATGCACCGTCTGCAAGCAGGCCTAGCGCTATCAACACTGCCATTTTGATTCTGTGAATTTTGGCCACACCTTCCAAGCCTTCGAATGTCCTACGGATAGGCTTACCCTTACCGAAATGAGACAGCTGTTTTTGGCTGCAGCAGCTCTCAAAAAGACTTCTGACAGTTAGCTGCCGGAAGGCTGATTTTTGTGCATACATAATTAGATTTGAGCTGCAGAGAACAGCTCTCAACAGCTCAGGTAAATACCTGACAGACATTCAACTGCTTTATAACAGACTTATGTAAGACTATCGTCAGACATCTGAAAGACCACTAACAGACCTGACAGACTAACAACAGCCTTCTGACAGCATTGTGACAAACTGCTGAAAGACTATAAGCAGACTTCTGACAGGTATCATTGGCACACTGCAAAAGGGGAATTCCTTACTAAAAATCAACTAGTTTAAAAAGTGTTCTATACTAATTCAAAACAAGTCTGATCAGTTTTGAGTGTTTCATTCATGTTTTAAACTTGTCAGAAGTCCTTAGTCAACTCATTTGAAACTAGTTTTAAACATGTTTTAAACAATATTAATTTTGACACTTAAAACATGCTTATACACGTTGGGGAAATATATTTGACATACAAATGTATATCAAGATTGACCATATTTGATTTGAATGCTTGTTCCCACTGAAACATATTTAAAAAATGTCAGTTTCACAAACTCACAAAGTTTGTTCACTTACATGTTTTAGGGGATACACATATATGTATGTATGTACATACTACACACACGGGCACATACTTTTGCAACCAGTAAATCATGCAGAAGAAGAATTAAATGAAAACAAGAAGCAACTTTATTGCTTTTTTCCAAAATAACTAAAAGGCTTGAGACATGTCTGTAGTGAAATGACAGTACCAACATACCTGAGTTTAACAATAGTACCTGTATTCATCCATTGATTAGAAGACAAAAAATATATGTCCCTTAATGATGGGGTTCTTCAAATCAAATCTAAAGAATTACCTACATCATACATGTGAAAGAGCTCTGGCAATTTGAGTTTGGCTTTCAACAGTTGCTGGAGTTTCAGAGTCTGACATTATTTCACTTTCAGTCATTATATAAGCTAAAGCCATTGTGTTCATCATTAGCATCATCACTTCGGCAGTTTACATCATCACTTTGGCAGTTTACATCATCACTTCGGTAGTTTACATCATCACTTTGGCAGTTTACATCATCAGTTTGGCAGAATCAGGATCAGAATCAGATCAATCAATATCCATTGGTTCCTGAAAGTCACTGCAAAGAAAGAACCAAGAGCAATCAATTAACAAAAAAAATGTTTGTTATGAATGTGAAGGGAGAGGTACACAGTTCATTTTATCTTGTGTTTCTAATAAACAGTTACATGCTACAAACAAAGAATCTATTGTTTGTCCCTATAGAAATGCCAACTGTCTTGTGTCTTTTTACTATTTGCTCCTCTTGGGCAATTATATTGCTCTGTTTTGTTTTTATACACTAACAGATTAAAAAAGTTACTAGTACCTTTGAAAGTAGGCCTGTTCCTTCATCCTTTTTAAAGTTGCCATACAACTTTGCTAGGCGTTTGGCTTGCTTCTCTTCAGCAATTTCTCTATCTTTGTCAGTCTTTGCTTTATTGCTTTGCTGTGCTGCATGTGTTCCATTTTTTGTCCTGCTGGAGTTTGCTTTCTTTGTCCACTTTCTGTTTTTTGTACTTTTATGTTGACACTGCTTTTTCTAAAGTCATCTTGAGTTTCTTCTCTAAGATGCAACAAATAAAAACATGCATGTAAGTAACACTAATTTTGGCAAAACAAAAATTATCAACTGGTAAATAGAATCTACAAAATGTATATTCTTGTAGTGTGTTAACAGTGGTACACCCTAGGTGAATACATTTTATCAGACTTCCCAAAAGTACATCAGAGGCTGAGCAGCCATAATTAAGGAACAGCTTTATAAAAACTTTATAAAAAAATAATGAACTCGCAGTCTTCCCACATTGTCTCACTTAACACTTAACATTTCTACTTAGAATAAGACAAGGATAATTAATATTGCTTGTCTGATGGCCACAATGCCTCAACAAGAGTTCCATATTCTTACTCTCTCCTTACAACTAAATAGGTGTTGTGTTCTATAATTTGCACTATAACGTAATGAATACACAAATACATCAATATGAAGCATTTTAAACATGACAATCTTTGATTAAAATGAAAGTCCATACCCTTATTAAATAAATACATACATACATGTACATATATATATACACACACACACACACACACACATACATACATACATACATACATACATACATACATACGGACAGACCTCAATGACATACATCAAGTTGGTGAAAAGTGTTCTGCATGTACATGACAGAGCACTGTGTAAATGTGGCTGTGACCATGGGGTGTACTACAATGTAGTACTACTACTAAATGATTTGTGACACACTGGTTTCTACAAATTACTCCAACATTGTTCCATTCCATATCTTAATTGAATAAATTAATTTGCCACTGTTTTCTAACAAGACTCAGTGCGGTACATAGGAACTCTTTCGACGAGAAACTAATATTTTTTACACGATAAATCATGGGGGGGGGGGGGTGTAATCTAATTCCAGTTTACACACGGCACCAGGCAAGCAGTGCATTCTTTCCTACTTTCAATCGACAAAGTGGACACTCCAACTTGAATATTACATGTATATCAGATGTACTTTAAAAACAACTTTCGGAGGTTTGAAACAGTTGTAGAAGTCTATGTATGCAACCGTGGACCGAGGTCTAGGTCTATGTCTGAAAAGGCTCCGATCGTACGGCCACAAGTACTATAATATAAATAAGATATAACGTCTACACATAGACGACCTGGATTCTATCGTTTAAAAAAAATACCAGAGCCAATAATGTGCTCTGAAAGCGTCAGTTAAATTAACATACCTTCATCACCAAAATGAGTAGGTCTGGATGTATACCTCTTCTCATGATCAGTTGTCGAAAACGATTTTCTTTGCCTTTGTGAATCATGGCCGCCATCTTCCGTTTCACATTTGAAGTACTGGGGAGATTGCGCGCGTTGATTTGATTGGCTGATACGTCATAGCCTCGTTCACAATAATTTCAAAACTTCAATGCGTTGTAAACTTTACAGCAGTCGTTGATTCAATTTTGAAAATATAGATTTTTGTTTATTATTTTGTTTCTTTCATATTATCCATGTTTGCGCTGTTATTAGCCATAAACAAAATGTTTGTTCCTAGCAGTTTTTCCACGAGCTTTGAAAGAGCCTGTGACGCCATATTGTGGATATAACCTGAGCCAGCGATCGACGATCGAGGGGTTTGTTTACACCGTACGTTCACGTTACGTATCGACTCAAAACAGAGCAGTATACTTGTAATCTCCAAAAGTTGAAGCAAAATGGCAATCTATGATAGATGGAAGCGAAAAGTGGCCATTCCAGTTCTGAGGACAACTTTGCGATCATTGGCCCACAAACGATGGACTCCCATCACTTCCGGGTGATGTCCCTCGACATCAACAACACACGAACACGTACACAGACAATACCGATACCGTTTCAAGCGAGTTTGGTAGACTAATGAGATGATCGACAGGAAGGAGATGGCGAGCATCATATTTAAACATGTTATAACATAACGGAGGAAATGAAGACAACTGTGAGTTATTTGACAATGAAGAGGGGAGTCAAAATCCCTTGTTGACATCCGACTGTCGAGATTTATCAGACGGCGTTGATGATGGGTATGACAACCCTGATGACTATAGTGAAACTGAAAACTCAGATATTGGCGAGGCCGATCATATGCGGCCCAAAATGAACCACTCTTTTCAATGCCTATACGCTACACGACCGGCCCAAGTCAAGAAATATACTGCAGGGGACATTTCCTGTAGTACCCTTGAAAATGGGCCGTGTTTCTGCATATGTAACCAGTAATTGCTAGTCCCAAGTTGAAGCATAGTAAACAAATTCCACACTAATATACGTGCATGGCTATCACAAACCCAGAATACTAAATCTGGCAAATGATTTTAAAATGGATGTTTGTTATGTAGGTGACATATTACAAATAATTTGAGAAAACAGTTACATTAAATCTCGGTAAGTTGTGAGGGTGAACGATGCAAATAATAAATGCATACAACAATACATGTACATTTTATATTAGAGGTATTCTGTAAGGATTGATTTTGTTGTTCATGCAGCTGGTTTACGTTTTAACAAGAACAGATTCCGGTGTTTATACTTAACAATGAAACTTAATAAATATATTTTAACATGTAAATGTACTGTAGTTATTGGTCATTTGATGGTGTTGCAGGCATTCTTATAAATATTACCTACATTCACCTGCATACATTTGATGTATGTTTTAGTGAATAAGTATTTAGGCAAGTTTAATTCCAAGCAATATTTATTATGACACAGAAGCATATTAACAGAGAACCCTTGGATTGGTATGCCCTTCCACATTGCCACTGTCCAGGTAACTTTAAAATATTCTGGAAACTACCACAAAAGCTGCTAAAAGTCTGCTGCTAGTCGTTTTGCCCATGACAGAGCAAAGTGTAAACACTCCTGACAGACATTATTTAGAAATTAACTCCTGTGGCTGAAGACAGCTGCCAGTAAACTGCAAGTAGCTGTTGGTGAACTGCAGACAGCTGTCAGTGAGATGCAGACAGCTGTCAGTAAGCTTAAGAATTTTTTTCCTAACAGACATAAACCCTAGAAGTCTGTTGCAGACATTCAGCAGCTCAACACATTTTTGAATGTGTGCAATAGAGCTGTTGGCAGTGTGCCACAGAGCTGAAAAGCTCTGAAAAAGCTCTTTGCCAGCTTGGGTCTGAGCTTTCAGTTTGGTAAGGGTAGCAGCGGAGTTACAGATCAAGTTACGTAGCCAGACTAGAGAGTCAGTGAGGCGTATTGAATTAAATACGTAATAGTAAACGAGAAAATAACTTTTACATTTAATATATGTCCTAGTAACCGTAGCATACTGTAAAGTTTACCTAGATATTTTCACCACCAGAAAATTGTGCAGTCTTCAGTTAGTTCTCAAAGACAATTGTAGAGTCACTACATATTCCTTTGTTTTGTTGTCCCGTGAAATAAATGAAATTATTATAACAGCGAAAATTTCCAGTTTTACAGCTTCTCGCATGATCGACAAAGACACTAATTATGACACTGTACACAAAATACTCTGTAACTTTCCGCCATCAACGGTAGCTTTGGCAACATAATAAAAACTGTTTGTTTCTGATAACAGGACTTCAGACGATAGGAAGGTAGGAAGGTCGGAGTGTTATTTTATTTTGTAAAAATTACTTCGACACCAAGATAAGATACTCGTCGGTTACAATACTTCCGAGAGAGTTTGATGAAGTGTAAAAGAAGACAATTATAACACGTTATTCAGACCGTACTCGTCGTCGCAAACCACGGCCTCTTTTACGGCACCGTCCAATACACGTTCGTTATTTTGCAGTGTGGCGGAAGAAACAACAGCTCTGGATTTCGAAAATGACTGTACTGTTATAGTCTAAAGACATGGTTTCTCTCGCAGCTCTAGAAAATGATTTTTAAGTGACTACAGATGAAACTAAGGCATGAAGGTATACACGGAAATCAATGTAAATTATCATAATTTTACATTTTTACATGTTTAGAGTCGGTCGGGTTATGGGAAACACAATATTTGTTTTATTTGGCCTTATAAAGAGAACGTCCTGGTCTGCATGTGTTACGAGTCTCGGAGCTAAATTCATTCCATTCAAGGTATATTTTGGTAAATTTTCATTATGAACTCTAAATGTGTGGTCTGCAGGTCTGGTGTTAGATTACAATGAAGAATTGTTTGAAATAAATCCATAATGTCACGTTGACAACAGAACACAGGTGTAGTAGATTAGGATAAAGCTACCTGTGTATTGTAATTGGCGACGACCATAGGGTCGCGTAGTATTTCTTAGATTGTTGTTTCGTTGTTTACAGCTAATATGACAACGTTTTGACTTGACCTCTTTTCTCTCTCTCTCTCTTCTCTCTCTCTCTCTCTCTCTCTCTCTCTCTCTCTCTCTCTCTCTCTCTCTCTCTCTCTCTCTCTCTCCTCCCTCCTCTCCCTCCCTCCCTCCCTCCCTCCCTCCCCTCTCTCCCTCTCTCTCTCTCTCTCTCTCTCTCTCTCTCTCTCTCTCTCTCTCTCTCTCTCTCTCTCTCTCTCTCTCTCTCTCTCTCTCTCTCT
The DNA here is from genome assembly GCF_964340395.1 of Glandiceps talaboti. NCBI lineage: Eukaryota > Metazoa > Hemichordata > Enteropneusta > Spengelidae > Glandiceps > Glandiceps talaboti. The sequence goes on along the minus strand of NC_135557.1, from coordinate 7,169,269 downwards.
ATTCTAGTTTATGCAATTTTAGCTGTTTTCATGTATAAATAAACACAATTTTCAGTTTCTTTCAGTTCTACCCATGATCCAAATTTCATCGCAACAACGTATTGCAGTAGTAGGTCACAGAGGTCAGCCAGTATCCTGTACTGTCAGCATCGATCCTCCATTTAACGAATTTCTCACTTTACAAGCTATCTTGAAATATCAGAGTCAAGACCAAGAGGAAAGATTAACCATATCGAAAACATTTTCTTTAATTGGTGAAAAGTCGTCAGATGCTTTCGATGGATTCTCTTTGGAAATCGTAGTGAACTCCACAGACACTCTCATAGCAAGTTTACATGTCAACGAACTTTACCCACCAGAAACGTACAATCTCGATATTGCCTTGCATTATGAATACCAAGGAAGAGTTCACAACCAAGCTAACCAGTACCAGTTTCAAATACAACCGGTTACGACTACAGGTATGTAGTAGTACAGTGACAGTCACAGTACTACTGTTCAGCTTTTCTGTTTGAAACCAACAAGAAACACTTCAATAGCAAGCCCGCACTTTTTTCTGCATTTAGTCAGAATGAAATGCACCGTTTAAATGTATTGCAACTCCATGCAGACATTCAGGCGCCAATTTAGTATCAAACACCCGATGAAGGGCGCGTAAAACGTTATTTGCGGTGTACATTTCATGTCTGTATGGTGGTACATTATTTCATTTTACTTAGACACAATGTAGCAAGAAACTGTACTCATTCAATCTTGTTATCTTAAAGTGTAGCATATGGAGCGTTTACGCTCCATATGTAGCATGTCCTGTTTCGCGATCGTATTGCTTTCTGCGTCGTTGTATCGAATGGAAAAGCTGTGCGGTATTGTGAAATTCACTGTAATTGCATTTATAGTGACCATGGCTACATTTATATAATGTAGAAGTGATGTTAGCTTTACCCCCAACCCCAACAAAAAAATAAATTAACAAAACAACAACAACAACAACAACAACAACAACAACAACAACAACAACAACAACTTCAAAATTGCTACTTGAAATTGGAATCACCAGAAATTATAGGACCGTATTTCATATATGAATTAGCATCACGCACAATGCATGCAATATTGGGAGATATGTGTTTAAACGCAGAAAATATACATTTCTGTTTTTGATTTTTTTCAATTGAAATTCAATTTAAATTGAATCTGTAATAAATGTATAGTCAGTAAGTATGCAACTTGTAAATTGCAATTTAATTACATTTGAATTATTTTGATTTTCCAATCACCTAAATTGTGTCTCTATAGAAATATTTATTACTTTATTTCGTACAGTTATCAATAAATCGTTTGTAATAACTTATATCACACTTAACTTGCCGTTATAGTCATCATGCGTGGAAAGCTTTTTTGTGTGTGTAATAACTCAAAATATCTCTAATCTTTTTAATTTTACAGTTCAACCTGTACTCATGTCATCAACAGGGCAACATTATTTAGTAGGTTATAGAGGTCAACCATTGTCTTGTCCTGTCAACATTGACCCTCCATTTAACAATTCCATCACTTTACAAACTGTGTTAACGTATCACAGTACAAGCGACGAGAGACGAGTTAGCATAACGAGAACATTTTATGCAATTGGTGATAGCGCAAAAGACATTTCGGATGGATTCTCGTTGGAGATTGTCATTCACTCAACAGACACTCTAGTGGCAACTCTACAAGTCGACGATTCTTACCCAAAGAACTACAACTTAGTTATTGTTTTACAATATGTATACAATGATAACAATTATGACACAATCAAGCAGTGCCAGTTTGAAATACAGCTAACTACGACAACAGGTAAGGCCTACCTATATATATATCATATGTATGTGTCTAGTTCAGGTAGTTATGTTTTCAGTTGTTTTCCATATAGTCTCTGTGTTATTGGTTTCTTCTCATCAGATGTACAGCCATTACAGATTGGAAGAACAGTTTTATATTGTCTTTTTAAGTTGATGTCAGTTTCCACATCCACTATTTCTTACGAAACTTCAAAGTTTGCGCGATTTTCTTTTCTTTTCTCGATTACGTACCAAAAAAGTTTAAGGTTGGCGTGAAAAACTAGGTGGGGTCGGGTAAACGTTACCAAACAACATTTTTAGGCGTAAGTTGTGCAGTCAGAATTTTACCATATCGCGACTAGTGGCCCTTGTAGTACATTCAATTTAAAGCACTACCAACCAGTGTTTTTCAATGAATTTTAATATAATGATGTATTCAATCACCGACTCCCATGATGACGTAAACACACTGGATAGGGTGAAAATAACGTTATAAGTTTATTTTTCACTTATTTAAATTCAACACCGTAATTAAGTTATATCTAACTAAATGTAGGTGATATCTTTTTAAAACAAATTTACCAAGATTTGGTGTGCAAGAATTTTGTGTGAGATGTCAAATGTCAGATTTTGTGCCAGGTGTATCGTGCCATGCCGCCCTATCACTATCACACCTTATGAAATATTACCCGGCATGCACGCTGGTTCGTTCGCGGGCGAGTTCGATTGCGAAGAAGCGTTCGAATACGTGAACGTGTGCGCAGTATAGTTAGTTGTGCACATAAACGAAGGTAGATTTTGCCTAACCAATTCATCGTCGATCAGTACATATATGTCACAATCGCGAACCGGCTTCCACTTTTACGAGGCGACAAGACTAATGGTACCTTTGTACAGACTACACAAAATTCTGATTTTAGTAGTTTTGAATTGCTAATCACGTACAGGCCATCTTTAGTCCATCTTTCAAACGGAAACTAATATGATCTTCGTTACTTTTTTTCCCCAGTTATGCCACCCAAAGACCCTCGCCGATTGGTGACGTCACGAACTGATCACAGTGGGTTTTCAATCGTCGATCGTAAACCGACTTCATCATCAAGCAATCATCAGATAGCCGCGAGTAGTTTCGTATCATGTGTTAAACCTATGTTTAGTTTGAATATTTTAATGAGTTTAATATTGTTATTTTGGTATATTATATCACATTGACAATAGAAGGGGTAATTATGAATGTAATGTAAAAATTGAAATTATAATTAACTGGGCTGGTATAATTGTTTATAAAAGATATTTCAAATTACACATGTAAATGATAAAAGAGAGAGAGAGAGAGAGAGAGAGAGAGAGAGAGAGAGAGAGAGAGGGGGGGGGGGAGGGAGAGAGAAAGAGAGGGGGAGGGAGGGAGAGAGAGAGAAAGATAGATAGATAGATAGATAGATAGATAGATAGATAGATAGATAGATAGATAGATAGATAGATAGATAGATAGATAGATAGATAGATAGATACAAATATCATTTCGCAACAAAACAATTAAAGTACTATAAGAATACCATATATTTTTATGTCAACATTTTATGTGATATTTCGATATGTAAATTTCTTTATCGTGCATTTTAGCACGATCAGGGTTTATCAATTTAAAAAAAAAGCATTATAAATGTACTTGTATTTTTTACCTGAGTCTTAGCGAATATAACCAGAGTGGGTGTGGTTAGTTTGATAAAAAAATTCAAAGATACATTTATTGTTAGGGGCACAGCAGTAACGATTAATACGTAACAAGCAAGTCGTCATCAAACGCATAGTCCCCAGTTAGTAAATCGTAGTCTTAAGTTTTATGATAAATATGGCTGCCATTCAGCCATAACCGTTATATTGTAAATATATTTATGTCTACGTTACTGTATCTGATTCACTTAAAGGACTGCGGGTATATTTTTTGGAAAATTCAATTTTGTGTTCTTGATTTACCTTATTGCAAAGCCAACTGTTTTCCTGCACACTGTTAATGAGAAAATTAAAGTTTATTCATGTTATGTGTATCACAGCTACTTTCTAAACAACGTTACAATTCATTAATACATTTAAAGTGTTTTGTACTTGCATGTACTTGGGTTCAATGTCATCAATCTATTTTCGGGTTGTTTTTATTTGTATTTTTATTTCAAACCACTACATATGTCCCTATCCAAATAGGAATATATTCCTTATTATACATCAGAATAAATTAAGCTGTGCATGGACCAAAAGTCAGAACAGTAACATTTGTTGCTTGTGTCTGTCTCTTCCAAAGGGTGATTTACTAAACAAGTTTTGCATATAATACAGTATACGCCCCTGTTATAATTTTGACAAAAAAAATAAAACCATATATATCATGATTGTACACTAAGTGTGGACTATACCATGTAGACATGTGCAACAATTGTATTACAGTATATATAATTCACCAGAGACAGTGACATGCAACAATTTTATTACAATGTATAAAATCCACTCTGTAAGAGACAAACACATGCAACAATTGTATTACAATGTATATAAAGCAAGCACTGCAAAAGACAGACACATGCAACAATTGTATTACACAATCTATATAAAGCAAGCACTGCAAAAGACAGACACATGCAACAATTGTATATTACAATGTACATAAATCCACACTGCAGTAGACAGACACATGCAACAATTATATCAGTTCAGACTGTTGTTCCCGGACAGTTTACTTTCTCCTGCTGTATGTTTTGATAACAACTTGATCTTTAGCATGTACAGAGGTCAACAATCTACTGTTATGAGCAAAACCCTACCCAGATACACCAATTATACATGGTACAATCATATCTCTACTTTGTCATGAACATATCGAATTACAAAGTACATGTAACTTTGCACTATATAGTTTAATGTGATGATTACTTAGTTAGGTTGGTATGAATAATATGTGTATAACATTACGTATGTGTTCCATAACCATTATCCGGGTCATTGGATGAGATGACATAATGGAGACATCATAAGTATCAATCAAGATACACAGTAGCCGTTACAGTGTTTCACGCTTTCGCGATCATCAGTCAATATATATATATATATATATATTCATTATTTTTACATTTTTTGTCAATATCAATGTCGTCCAATTAAATATAATACATATTACATTACTAGTGTGTATTTATTGTTCTTCAAATGAAATTCACAGTATGTACGAATAGTATATGTTTAATTAATTTGATATATATATATATATATATATATATATATATATATATATATATATATATATATATATATATATATATATATATATATATATATATATATAACATTTATACATTTAGCCTGCTTAGGGTAGTTTTTCTTTTCACGCTTAAATCATTTTAACTGATTACTTGAGCTAAAGACATTCATTTTATCTAGCAGCACTTATATACGTGGCATATGGTGGGGGCAATTTTAGGGGAGGATTGTCATTTTCCATGCAAGTATTTTGGGGAGGGTGTATATTTTCTTGTACAATAATATTTAGATAACATATATTCCAATTACAGAAGAGGTGGGTTCAGTAATTAGGGTGCAAACATTGGGGGAGGGCTCTTCAATCATGTTCTTACTAGGAAAAACAGCAACCCCCCCCCCCTTGCAATTCATGTCTAGTCCCTACGGAAAGAAAACAAAAGAAAAAAATAAATGGTATTGGATCGCAGACATGTCTTCAAAAAACTAAACAGGAAATGTGATCTTTCTGACGGCGCATAGTTCTCTAGTAGAAGAGAAGTAGATATTGTTGTCACATGAAGCTCGTCTTACACACATACCTAGCAGGGGTTCCATTCTCACATATTTAATGGATTATTCACAAGATGGTGCAATACGAAGTGGATATACACCAAGGACTAGCCCTTAGCAACTTGTTATATTTATTTTTCTGGATTCTGGGTAAGTGATTTAATAACCTGCAGAAACATCATTTTCCAAATATATACATTTATTTATTACTAGACGCAATTAATGCTAATGCGTTCGAACAATAAACATGGGGTTTATGCCCAGTGTGTTCTATGCCACGACAATACGCGTCACAACAGTTTGCTGTTCATAGAAAAATATAATGGCTAATAGTAACATCCGTATATAGTTCATTAGAAGTGGATAGAGTTACACAGTTTCAGTCTTGCAGTTTTCTTGGTGCTGACGAGACTTGCTCAGGTCAATGGGGTTCCCCTAGTGTATGTTTCCAATGTGTGTTTTCCCTTGTGAGATAGTGACGTTAATATTGAGTAGTAATTTAACTTTTGTTCCAAACACAACTTGAAAAATTTATCTGAAATTTTCGACTGCACACTTTAGTCGAAAATTTCAGGTAAAAAGTTGTGTTTAAATTGAATACTATGTTTTACCAACACAGACGAATTTCCATTTGTCAATATTGGGTGTTCACATTGTTACAACCCTCGAAAAAAAAACACCAGTGCGTTTGATTGCGCGTGGTGATTAAGAAAAAATGTAGTGCAAAGGCATACAATATATGCCTACTTTAATAGTGTGGTAAATTATCAAAGTATAAACACCACGAGAGACAGGATCCTATATAACTCTGTTTTGTTGATAGAATGTTACTTAGAACGATCACGTACAACGGTTAATATTACATTGTAACTTCCACGGATATATTAAACAAAACTGATTAAACGTGTTGCACACTCTTGAAGATGCATTTAAGTATTCGACCGTAATCAGATCTAGAGACGTTGGTAAATAAATCAAGGTGGTATCAGTTAACCCTGAACAACTTGTATGTGCTGCCACATGTGGAAAAGTCATTATCATCAGAGACGGAACACTACCTAAAAATGGGGTGTGACTGTGTGACCACTTGAGGAAAACTCGTTATCAGACATGCCCGCCTACTATATTGTCTTTATCTTAATCTGATGATACTAGTTTGTTTTACAGAGTGTATGTACGGTATGTATATATGTATGTATATATATATATATATATATATATATATATATATATATATATATATATATATATATATATATATATATATATATATATATATATATATATATATATATATATATATATATATATATAATTCGGTGAGTATCAATTTGCTAAGACAGTGCTCTATACCGCAGTAGCAGAGCTCAATAGTTTTGATAGTTCTGGAACTCTTTCTTGGTTGAAACTCGGAGTTTCACGTATAGTGCGATCATCAGACAACGTTGTATATATATATATATATATATATAGAGAGAGAGAGAGAGAGAGAGAGAGAGAGAGAGAGAGAGAGACAGAGAGAGAGAGACAGAGAGAGAGAGACAGAGACAGAGAGACAGAGACAGAGAGACAGAAAGACAGACAGAGACAGACAGACAGACAGACAGACAGACAGACAGACAGACAGACAGACAGACAGACAGACAGACAGACAGACAGACAGACAGACAGACAGACAGACAGACAGACAGACAGACAGACAGTGTAGACTACCTAATGTATCAGTATCGGTTACTTCTTCTCCTTGGACTAGTTCTCCTCTCAGCTCTAGAAGTCAGACTACCGCTATTTAATAACAACAAAGCGGGCCAACACGAACCAAAAGTATTCCCGTAGGCTGGGATCACAATTTTCGGTAGGGGGTTTGGAAAGAAATTATTATGGTCAAACCTTTTTTTCGCACCCCTCCCCTTCGCGCTCTCACAAACTATCATGCCTCCTCCGGAATGAACCCAACAATTTCCATACTCCCACTTCAGAGATGTGCAGTACGATACACTACACTACACTAAGAGTGGAAATCAACTTCAGCGTCCATATATAATAATGAGATATTGCTTTACAAATATATGTGGGCTTTGCGAGAAAGGTCTCACATTGGGCTGTACTTGGAGTTACTTTGTCGGCAGGGCTATATCTTTCAATCTTGATTCTGGGCAGACACAGCATCCCCCATGATAGCTAGTGGGGAGGGTGTGAGAGGTGTCCACCCACCCCCTCCCACGGTAAGCACTATTTCAAAATAAGAACATGTAGGAGGCTATTTGATGGCATAGAATATCAAACTATACACATTATCGAACGCCATAGAGTACTTGAAAATGTCTTCAATACCCAATTTTACTCAAGTCAAATACATTAATATACAACTGTATGGCTATATTACATACACTTTAACTTACCTATTCAGAGATACTTTGACAGACACGCTTGGCTATTGACTGCCTCATAATTAAATATATGGTAGGTAAATGGAGTGGACAATTTTATAAACTATAACGTAAGCGACTGCCGTAAATTCTGGCCCCAGCCTTAACACGTCTCAGCTGCTCATCATATGGTAGATCATTGTAGCCTGGAGTATGTTTTTTAACTGTCGATGAACATTTTCAATATAACCTAGTACCAGAGGAATGTTATCAATCAATAACATAACGCTGTAGGCTTGATATCTCCACTCTACAAATAAACTAAATGGATGAAAAGTTTATTTGTATATGGTGTGTGAAATGTTCAATTACTGACATTTGCCTACTTTTTAATCTACTGTGTCACCCCGGTGTCACCCTGTATTAACCCTGTACAGTACGGTTTAGAGTATCACGAGGCTTGACAGAAATTTCACTTCTATTAATTCATGAAATTGTGAAGTGTTTTCATATTCCCTTATAACGTACAAGGGGGAATGAATTGTAAAAATAACATTCATCTCAGTATCTGAACTAGATACAGTAGTTTACAGATAAGCATGCCAGGGCGATGTTAACATAATATTATTGTAAAATCAGTTATAAATCATAGAGGGGATTATTATGTCTGAGCAACGAAATCAGAGTGAGTGAGTGAGTCAGTTCAGGTCATGAGGTTAGGTCAGGTCAGCGTTGTGGCTAAACGTACGACTAGCCATATATAGTTGTGATGTTACGTTATCGCGTTTTCGTTGAAACAGGAAATGATATCATCTGGGGGAATTCCCTGTGAAAGGAAAGACAACTACATTCATTATCCACACAAGACTTTGGTATGGAAACATCTATGCAATGGACCTTAACGTTATGACTCGTTTGTGGGATCACCGCCATGTACGAATTCTCTCCCTGCTCTACATGTGTTTTGGTAGGTCGTAGTGTTTGTTGTTTCAAACTCTTTTCAAGACATATTCAATTATCGACGTGATAAATGTAGACCCACGTGTACTGGAGTTTGGGTTAAAAATGGCAAATAGGCAGTGTTAGTTACAGAAATCGTCGAATTGATTTTTAGATTATCTGTATGCTAGATAGCGAATCGGTTTGATATTATACACGTATTTACGATTAATGTGAGTCGTGAGTCCGTGACATGCTTTTTAAATGAACGATAATGGCGTCTACTGTAATGTGTGCCAACGCTAAGAGTGAAAACGGTTGCCGTGGCCCATATACTAAGCTTATATTTAGGTTATGGACGAGCAACGTCGGGTGACGTAAACATTGCCTTTGGTGATAGCCGATGGCACTGTCTATGGAATATCGTACTATTGTGAGTGCATTGTCTGTCCTAGTTCAGTGTTTTTTGGTGCAGGATAGGAAAATCCAGTTTATAGACATGTAAATTGACGTACCGTTCTCGTACTGTAAGTTGCCTAACCTGTGTATTTTCCCATACAATCTACCATAATTGAGGGTGGCATCCCATACAAAAGAGTGACTTCGGAACCGCGGTAAATTTTGCCTACTTTTACAATCTTCAGTAAAAAGTACTGATTTAGATAGACACAACTGACTGAAGAGTTCCCCCCACTATTAAATAAATTGTAAATGTATAAATGTTAGTGACGTCAGCGCTAATTGGTTTGCATATAACATCATCATCATCATCATCATCATCATCATCATCATCATCATCCCACCAATACCATCACCATCAACATCACCATCACCACCACTAACATCATCACCACCACCACCACCACCACCACCACCACCACCACCATCAACATCATCAGCATCATCACCACCACCCCACCACCACCGCCGCCATCATCATCATCATCATCATCATCACCATCATCATCATCATCACCACCACCACCACCACCACCACGATCATCATCATCACCACCATCACCACCACTAGCTTCATCTTCTTGCGATGTTGTACAATAACGTCTGTAATTTTTATTCTTTCAGTTCTACAGTTGCAAATGTCATCAGCAGGAAAACAATACATAGTAGGTAACAGAGGTCAGCCAGTATCCTGTACTATCAGCATCGATCCTCCATTTAACGAATTACTCACTTTACAAGCTATCTTGAAATATCAGAATGACGGCCAAGAGGAAAGATTTACAATATCAAAACAATTTTCCTTAATTGGTGAAAAGTCGCTAGATGCTTTCGAAGGATTATCTTTGGAAATCGTCGTGCACTCGACGGACAGTCTCATAGCAACTTTAAAGGTCAATGACCCGGAATCAGAATTAGAAAACTATGTATACAATCTAGCTATTATTCTAACATATGTGCACCAGGGTGATGAATACAACCCAGTAGAGCGGTGTCAGTTTGATTTACAAACGACTACAACAACTGGTAAGTATTATAATAAGTAATTTGCACAATTTATTATCGTATATCTTTTCATTTACCACGGTGTGAATGTGATACGATACCAAAACATATCAACGTGTAATGATTAATTTCAGTAAAGCCAACCCCATTCCAACACATAAAAGGAATTCCTCAGTTTTATGGGTATATAGAATAATGACACATTTCACCCTACGTAAACAGGTCTTACTGCCAACACAGGGCAGAAGTACAATTTGGACTGGTCGGTCCCACATTGAAACGGGCATCAGTCCAACCCAGACAAGAACTTGGACTGGTCTCATCAGACGGGAAAAAGTTCGAAATCGGCCTACAGCGAAATTGCCCAATGACAGGGTTTAGCTATTCTTACATACCCGCGTTGCTAATAATGATGGGAGGAAAAACAACAACGTCTGTGTACGTGTATGGAGTTTCTAACCTCAATACTCCGATATCGCAATGCCTACACAGTAGCTGTATGAATTGTAAGCCATGGCATATCACCACAAACTGTTACGCACGAGTTGTAGAAAGGGCCCTTCAGCTTAGATTGATGATGAAGAAATGTTATTTCCTTCAGAAGCTGCTGAATCTTGAAATCCTACAAACATGTGGTATGATCTGCCAAACTGCATTGGCCAGCTGAAACGTGAACATTTCAGTTGACCTTGGTAGAAGGTGAATGCACTTAACTGCCAATTGTGTTAGCAAGTAGGTTGTCTGCCGTGTATTGTCAATGTATACTTTTCATGTTGCTATAAACAGCTGATTCAAATACGACATTTGTCTAAAACATACCTACTCTCCACAGCTCTTAGATTTTCAGTTATCTATGACTCCACAGGTTACCCCAATTCATGAAAAAGATTAACCATAGACAGGGAAGGAGAAACCCTTCATTGTCTGTGGATTAAAGGTACACAGGCTGACTTTATACGCATTAGGGTGTAGGTTTTGATGGCATATTGAATAGGTACTCACAATATTGTACTTACTGAAGCACACTTAACCACCACTTGCAATTGACTGAACTCAAACCTGGTATTAAGATATTACTCATACACGATCCGATGACGTAATTTATCTTGAGTATCAAAAAATGTTGAATAAATTCATACTTGCTATGCAATCCATTGTTCTAGCAATGCCAGAATACAATAATAATGTTATAGAAGACATGCATCGACTGGAATGTGGTTTTATTTAAGTAGATTCACTTAAGTAAAAACTTACATAAAGTCAGCCTCTGTCCCTTCAACTTAACAAGTTTGTACAGCTCAGTACACGAATAGGAAAGAGACAATAAAAAACCTGCTAAAAATATATAATATAAAACGTTCATGAAAACATGAACATTACCGAACCGTCAACATTTGGAAATTGCCCATGGAATTAGAAAATGACTTGAGTCCTGGATAAAAATGAAAAAAAAGAAAGATATTTGTTCAAGCAGAAGGTGGTCGAATGAATTTACTACGACGGAGATGAATAGAAGGGACGCCCCAAATTGACACGTGCAGGTACGTCAGGTACATCATACACAACGTGAAATCAGCGTTTTGAAAAGAAACAATAGGTTTAGGAATTTCTGTCTAGTCTTGCGACATTTTTAGCTGCTTATTATTACGTAATTTTTAGATACAAAATAAACAGTTTCTATTTCTCTTGCTTTCAGCCAATCACGAGTCAGTTGCAATATCATCCGATCGCCAGAAAGCTTCGAGTTCATCTGATCCCCACGTGACAGCTACAATAGCCAATCACCAAAGCGATTTGACAGGACTTGAAGATATGACATCACCATTGTCAGGTCATGCGTGGGATGCAGAAAGAACAATATTCACATCTATTGTCACTAGATTCCCACCTCCAGATAATACCAAGCCTTCAAATGATCAAAAACAACTTGAAGATGAAGCTCCAAAACCTACATCATCAGTGAAGACAAGATCAAAATCATATGTTCTAGATAGAGGTGATGGGTCGCCATATCTTAGACCAACGGAGCAGTACAAAGATCTCCATACAAGTAAGTCACTTGATTTTGAAGTAATTATCAAAACCTTGGATAATGATGTATTTTGTGTTCATATTTATGATAAGCAAGACTACTGGCAACCTTCTCATATAACCACCATCCTCATTTAAATGGATGACGATTTGGTATTTATTTTGGATTTTTTTATTAAAAGGGTTTTCACGTAAGGGTTTTCATACATGCTAATCATTCATTCTAAATATTCATTTTTCAGATGAAAGCAATGCAAGTACGACATCAATTATAATTATTTGTACTTTAGTTCTGATGGTGATTATTCTTATCTGTATTGTTGTGGTTTTGGCGACTAAGTTCAGGCAGATAAAAAATAAAAAGGCCCTCAAAACATCAAGGTAAGCAGCGTTATGTTTGATAGCAAATATCTATAGTGGTATTACAGAATTAGTAATCGTTATGGTATTACCTTTTTTTCAATCATCAACCCCTACAGTAGTTGCAACTGGAGTATTTTATTGTCATCGAGAAAACCAACATTTTCAGAGAAAACTATTTAGGTACTTTTTCATTTCTGAAATTGTGCCTGGTTATTAGTGGTTGATTTTATCAGTAAGCCAAAAAAAACTAAAATTTTAAGAGAAAGTTGATATTTTTTATAAACTCTCAATCTTGATTAAATCGACCAAAAATTAAATTAATTAATCCAGTGTATTTTCATGAGATTGTTTTTGTTTTATCTTTTCTATTATCAGGGGATCGATACCACAGTATCACAACGTGGAGAATGGGTCTACGGCTACGACTGGTGACGGCGATTTAAATGCATGTACACTTGAAATGACGTGAGGGATATATATCTGGAGCTCTACAAGGCATTGTAGAATAGACGTCGTACACAAACATATCAACTCCACAGCAACAGTAACGCATACCCAAGCTGCTGTTATGCCATCTCAGCTGTTTGCGGGCCGCGGGAGTGGATAAATAAGCCGGCTCATCAAACAGACATTGAGTTATTTCACACATTTCAAACGTATGTTTGGCTTAACTGTAATGAGGTTCACCAAGGTTCATCTGCATGTACATCAAATACAGAGTTGTGTGTTTTTAGATGAAAAAATCAACAATATTCAGCTCCTCTAGGTGATCAAATTTCGTTATTTTTGGTCAAAAGACTTCAGCCAAAAGAAGAACGATTCTGATGGTAAATAAATATAACCATACATATTTGTTAAAGTGCCTTCAACAGTGAAAACACTCATACCTATTGTAACTGTACACTATATTGAAGTGGCACAAATTGAGTTTATAAACATCTTACTCAAGTTAAAATATTTAAAGTGGCCATCTGGATGAGGATTGGGTATTTATTTTGGATTTTTTTAATTTACAAACAATTTTATCATAGCTTCCTACTTCAAAAATCAATGCGAAACAACATAGACAAAGTCCTTTTTTGTAACTCAATAAATTACAAAAAGCTAAAACAAAAATGCGTAAAAATGTTTGTTATTGCACGTATAACATCAAACATTTTACACACGTAGCAGTCTTTTGCCATTTACTGAGTTAAAAACAAGGACTTGTCATATGTTGTTTCATGTTGATTGTTCAAGTAGGAAGCCATGATAAAATTGTTTCATAAATTAAAAATTCTAAAATAAATACCCAATTCTTATCCAACTGGCCACTTTAACGTTAAACCTTGATTAAACTGTTCAATAGTGAACTTGCAATCCAGACTGAGCATGCTCAGATGCAAAGGACTATGGGATTATCTGTGGTTATTTTAATACCTAATCTTTAGCTACTGATAAAATTAACCTCCCACAATTGTCAGGGTAACTATGAACTAATTATTTGTGGTTACAAACAATGTATCAACATTGTTTACAATACTAATTGATTAGTATCTATTATCGCATTTCCCATGATGCAACATTCAACATGGCGAGTTTGCAAGTTCCCTATTATTACTGTAGATGCACGCCCTCTATATGATGTTAAATTGACTTAGAATATTGTTAGAACATATAATTGTCTAGTATGGATTCCTCTACACTTTTTGGTACGTAGCAAAAATTACGTCATCGGATTGTTTATAAATTATATCTTAATACTAGGTCTATGTTCAGTCAATTGTAAGTGATAGTGAAGTATGATTCAGTAAGTGCCTTTTAAATATGCAATACAAATCTCACCCAAAAATATATAACCTCAGCTTGTGTCCCATTAATCACTTCTCGTATATTAACAACTTTTACAATTAATTATTTGATACTAGTGAAGTAAGTTGTTCTACGACACACTAGTGCTATTTTCATAAACTATATCTCTCAGGTTGAATCTCGACATTGTTTGTGTGAATATTTTTGTTGATGAAATGAATTGAGAATCTCTACGTTTATAGTTGTTCTTAATTTGGGATTGGTAAAAAGGTGTACAGAACTTTTCATTATTTGAGTATACAATATCTATTTATTTAGATGTAGTCGTGTTAATTAATTAATAATGTGCTAATTACAGTTTTCTGGTTGCACTCTCACATTAAATTGGCCATATGGATGTAGACTGGGTATTTATTTTGGATTTTTAATTTGTAAACGCATTTATTATGGCTTCCTACTTTAACTACTACTTTCAACGTGAAACAACAATTCAATAACAAACATTTTACACATTGATTAATCATTTGCAATGTATTGAGTTACAAACAAGGACTTTGTCAATGTTGTTTAGACTTATTTTTGAAGTAGGAAGCTTAGATAAAATTGTTTTATAAATCCAAAGTTTATCTGTGTTGGTGATCTCAGGGTGCTACCAGGATAACTGTGATATTATATATATATATATATATATATATATATATATATATATATATATATATATATATATATATATATATATATAACTCGGTGAGTATCAATCTGCTAAGACAGTGCCCTATACCGCAGTGGCAGAGCGTATATATATATATATATATATATATATATATATATATATATATATATATATATATATATATATATATTGTATATATATATATATATATATATATGGTTTAGTGAAAATAGACCAATATATATTTATGTTATAGACAGCAGTACATGGTATACCTAGTCTTTCATTGTTAAAGTAATTTACATAATTAAACTATATGAATTTTTTTATCTTGTATAAAATTTATATCTCACAAAGCTGACGTTATTTCATTTAAGTTCTACTTGATCAACATCATATACTTTAAAGATGAAGGATAGACTGATTCACACGATGCATGCCTCGGGGTTCCACACTAGGAAAGTATACTCAGTGACTAAGGACTTTCAAGTAAAACGTTGATTCTGATTGAGTCATGTTTATACGATCTGTGTCGTTATCAAAATGGGAAATTCGACTAACAAGCCAAATTCGGCATAGTGGTCGGAACTAGGATCTTGGTGACTGGTACTCCACCATACTACTTCGATCATCGCTTAGACCTACCCAGCGATAATGATTTATCAGAGGTCATCACGTGATAGAAAATTGATAAATGGAAATGTTATTATGCTCCTAATCGTGTTATTCTGTAAATAGATCACAAATATGAATTGTTTGAAAGAAATATTTAGGGTCGGCAGTGAAAAAAAGGTGGGGTTGTGTAACCGAAACTAAGCAATTTTTGGGGGGCCTAAGCATACATATGGGTTATTGACAGTGCTAGTGAATGAATATTAATGTTTGTGTGTGGTGGTTATAATAAGTTAGTGTGAGTTACTGTACATGTAGTTATTCTCTAGGATCTCTTTCTAACGTGTAGTCATATGGACGAATTCTACTGAAATTCGAGCTAAATTTCCGGCTGGGAAAAGGGTGAACAGTGCATGTCAGTAGGAATCTATCACACACTGACAGGTGGTTGTCATGGGTTACTTTGTTCGCTGTACAACAAACGCAACCTCCATGTTGAATGGAAATGACGTTAGGACGCGATAATGCCATCACGTTTATATCAAAGCACTAGCAGCATAAGCAATCACGGTTGGTGGTATGGGATATATAGAATCTGTGGAATCTGTGCTAGAGAGAAATTCATTTGACTAAAGGTTTAACACGTAAAAGGTCTATATTGAGACTTTAGCTATACGATATATCAGTTGTTAAAAGCAATCAACCATTTTTTTTATTCGTTCCGAAAATAATGATATGTAAGACGCGATTACATGGGTTGATCAAGCAAGTGGAGTGATTTCGTAATACACGTACTAATATAATTCAGAAATATCACATAGTATGTGGTAATTGTTGGTCATTGGGTAGTTTTGAAAGCAGTTGAAATTTATCAATTGGAATAGTAGTGCGGCCCCCGTGTCTGACGTCAACTTACCATTCTAGATAGGGTAGTAAACATCGGCAGTCCACTATTTGCCTGGGAGTATCAATCATTCAAATCTCCCAAAATTGTCATATAAAAGCTTTTTATGATCTCTTTCAAGTATTACAAGAAATTCAGAAAGTTCATCTCATTAAAATGTTATATTCATATATATTTAACATAGTATTAAACTCAAAGAAAAAAAATATTGTTATAATCACTTTGATCACCACTTCAAAAAATTCGCCCAGTGTCCCTTGAAATGGGACAGAAGTAAAAGTAGTCTAGTTCCTATACAGCATCGATACCATTTCCACCTCCACTCACATAGTCTAGTTTCTATACAGTATCGTTACCATTTACACCTCCACTCACAGTCTAGTTCCTATACAGTATCGTTACCATTTACACCTCCACTCACAGTCTAGTTCCTATACAGTATCGTTACCATTTACACGTCCACTCACAGTCTAGTTCCTATGCAGTATCGTTACCATTTACACCTCCACTCACATAGTCTAGTTCCTATGCAGTATCGTTACCATTTACACGTCCACTCACAGTCTAGTTCCTATGCAGTATCGTTACCATTTACACCTCCACTCACATAGTCTAGTTCCTATGCAGTATCATTACCATTTACACGTCCACTCACAGTCTAGTTACTATACAGTATCGTTACCATTTACACCTCCACTCACAGTCTAGTTCCTATACAGTATCATTACCATTTACACCTCCACTCACATAGTCTAGTTCCTATGCAGTATCGTTACCATTTACACGTCCACTCACAGTCTAGTTCCTATTCAGTATCGTTACCATTTACACCTCCACTCACATAGTCTAGTTCCTATGCAGTATCGTTACCATTTACACGTCCACTCACAGTCTAGTTCCTATGCAGTATCGTTACCATTTACACCTCCACTCACAGTATAGTCAAAGTTGTTACTCTAGAACGTGAAGTCCTGAGATGCATGAGATGCAATTTAAAATTCATCCACAGCCACCCACACAGCCATTAACATCATGTCTTTGTTAATCAATCACAAAATTCTCACCAATTACACAGTCCCTCCGAAGGATAGTGTTTATTAGGGCAGTTATGGTATATTTATCAGCTCAGGATGCTACTTATACACTATCTACGCCACTTTAACAGTTGGGGTTCACTGATTGGATGAACAACTGTTTTGAGCTGATTGAGGAACTTTGACCAGAAGTTAGAAAATCACGTTGGCATCCACACCAAGTAAAAACAACGGTTAGGGTTTTCATTTCGAGTAGTATACCGTGTTATTAACCTTGTGAACTATATCATGCAACATTCAATACCAACCACTGTGGACGCATCAATCCAGATCACAGTTATTTTATCATCAACATTCAATCGTGTATGTTATGGTCTTTAATACGTTCTTGACATAGTAGTGGGTTATGATATATCGTCGTACCATGTACAACGAAGTAACAAGATACAGTTCATGATATTGTACTACTATTTGATAGGCAATTAAATTTAACAGCATTGCTTAAATCAAATGTTATTTCTGTCATTACCACTGATAATGTATGTATCGGGATTGTGACTAGATAGATCCGATGATGGTTAAAACTGATGTGAAATTGAAAGCTTAGACTGAAAAATATGTTAGCCTAAGTTTTTTACTCAAGTGAAATACTGGTTACGTTAATAAATGTGACGTTCTTAGGATGTTTAATGTTATTTTTCGGTGCCTAAGTTCTGTAATTGTAGGTAGATCAGCAGAACATAAACGATTCTACACTCTAACTGTCTTTCTTGGGTACCAGGATCTAGGAGCTTGTCTAAGTTAGGAATTAGCTACACAGGTATCGTCACATACACGTACGCTCTTACACTCAGGCAGAGAGAGACATCGCACACTAAACGTTGCATTGTAAATCAAAATCTGTCTTTATTTATTTATTTATATTTATTTCTCCATGTCCCTGAAATATAAGTTCTAGTTGCCACCTTGAAATTATAGTGATGTCATTATTCTAAATATAATTTGCTGTATATAAATGATTTCTCACCTATAATCATTGTTCTAGAAGACATGGTGAACTTCCCACCAGAATATTTAAAATTGAGATTTAAGATAATGCCATATGTAAATTTTCCACGTGCACGACAAGTGTTGATCACGCCATTGGAAAATTAATCTGAATTGGATAATCAACAAGTTATCTTGTTTACAATAACTAATCTATGTTGGTTAATCAAAACACTTGACATTTGTTATCTACTAGAGATAAATATAATTAGTATAGGATTAGTAGATAAATCAATATATTAGTAGATGACGCTGATGTTAGCTCCTGATTGTAAGTAAGTAGTACAAAGGTAAATTATACGTTAATTATGGTAGAATGTGCCAAAATTCCAAATATGGCATTTCTGGATCGTTAACGCTTACATAAAAAACGTAAAGTAGAAAACTGACATTAATACATGCATACAACTGCATTAAAATCACTGCCTTACGTTGTCGGCACAGTTTGGACTTCTTAATATTTTTGTGTTCAGTTTTCTGCCTGATTAGTACAGTAACAGGTTGAAATTTGGATTGCATTGGTTCATTTTTTAGGTGCGGACCAAAAAATCAATTTCATTGGATTTATTACACTATATTAATTGCATAGCTACATATTAAGCCACAGGTGATTCAGTATTGTAAAAGGTATACGGTATATTAATTATTATATCTAACAAAACAGATTCAAAAATCGTTCCCGTTGCAACTAGGTAGTGCATGCAGTAGCTTTTCCTCCTTTTTAACAGACGTGTACACGTAATCTATACCCCTTTAATCTGCTCTCACCCACTATTCTACCGTACTAATCAGATGCAACATTGTTATCTGGTATAATGAGGTTATGACCTAATGTTGATGTTCTCAGTACAGTTGTCTAGATTGGAACCAAAGAGAAGTAACGTGGATGGTGGTCAGTTTCACTGATCTTGATTCATCGTTTACCTCCACTTGAAAGTTAAAACGAAATCTCATGTGCACTTTACATACTAGTTACTACGTTGTTGAGTAACAAAACACCGTTGACACACACAGCGCGACAGAAGTGGATATTTATATGCACGCAAGGGCTTGATAAACGTGTTTACCGTAATGTCACCGTGTTATCGTTATGCCGCACCTACACACTTGATGAGAACTGTACTAGCTGCTAGACACAGAAAGCTAGATTAGAAAATGGAGATATTTGTTCAATTTTACAATCTTTTACTTAGTTGAAGTCAGATTTTTTTATTTCATTTCGATACATGATTATATTCACTTAAATGACGTCATTTTAACCAGCCTCACTGCTATCTGATGACGTCATTAGGAGTATGCACTTTTACACCAAATGTACAGAACTACTGTGATGCCAAGTAGAATGGTATTGACTTCTTTTGTCATATGCTAGTACGTATGTATACCCGGCCCACGCGATTCTTTTCATTCAGGGTGAGCGTGGCGATGCCATACCTTTGTAGCTAGAACAACCTACCCTGCAGGAAGGCCGGAGATAATTAAATGGGTCAAATTTCGGTCACGGTAATTTATGAGACCAAGTCTATTTGATTACCACCAAGCACAGAAATCTCCTCACGTTATATTGTGTTCACACAAAAAAGGTAAATACTGTCTCTCCGTATGTGGCATGCGATACTCTCTTCTCGCGGCTGGCCATGGGCCACTCTGCATTCATTTAGCTTAGAGACGATAGTCACGAGTCTGGCAGCCAGACTAGTTGAAAGCAGGAAGCTTAGGTCACCGTACTTGTTTCATGGTAACAAGAGACCACCAAAACTCATGAAATTGCGCTAATGATTAAAAAAAAATTGTAAATATTGATTAACTCAAAGTTTTTTTCAATGAATTTGCAGTAGAATTATGAATGTATTTGTGAAAGTTGTCATGGCAACATAAATTCGCATCTTTTAAGGTAGAATGTACAGGCAGTGATCATGAGATAAAAACAACTTCTGAATGTCTACACAATCTCTTCGAGAGCGATGTCAATTTTAATAATCTTTACAGTTTGACGGCATTTTATAATCGTGCCAGGAAAAAATCATTCCAGTGCACATATGGAAATATAGCGATCAAAATGTTGAGATGGTTAAAAGTATTTATTTGTGTAAATATTTTTATTTAGCCAGACAACAATAGAATGTAGCACTGTTAGTAATATTTTTGTCTAGCCAGCCGATAAAATGTTTGAATGTTATATTTTTGATGAGAGTCGACGATTCGTTTCAAGTCAACTGCCTTCCCTTGTATATACTGTAACATTTCATGTACCATGATATGCCTGTCACTGTCAGCATTGCTATTTCTCTATCAGTGTAATGTATACATGTAATATGACAAGACGTACTACTGCATACTTTCCGCAATGTCGACATTCCGTGTATCCGATTACGAGACAGCTAAAATAAAGGTTAATGACCTTAATGTTAAAACCTGGTTTAGGATTAAAATAAGTAGTTGTCTGGTAACCGTATTAAATCCAGAACAAATAGATAATCCGATCTATAAATCCTTACGGCTCTGTGATAAGATGCCAACGAGTGTGAGAACCTGGGTATGTTAAATGTTGGGACATACGGACGGCTACACTCGGTTCGGAAGTACAAATGTAACGAGAGATGCTAATTATTTGACATTACCGAATATTCGGAAATCATAATCTTATATACGCACTATCAAAGTGTAGTTCGCTCTAACACGTCGCCTGCTGTTTTGTTGCCATAGCAACAACGTGGCTTTCAGTATTCAGTACTTTCAGATGGACGAACATAATAGATCTAACGTTTCAGTAGTCGACTCACGATCACCGATGTGAATGATTTCATTGTTTGAAATGAAGAAGTGAAAGTTGACGTCATGCCATGTCTTGTGTGACGATTCAAATGCAGACGACACAGAACAAAAAAATGTGCTTACGAATCATTGTGTTGATGTGGGAGAACTTTACAAAACCCACGTGGTGCGATTCGTTTGGTCCGTTTAGATAGTAGCATTACTTGTAAACTGTTTCTTATCACTATCATTCTCGCAAGCTATTTTTGCTGACACCTTGACGGGTACGTTTCGAACGGTGCCGTAAAGGGGTCTGTGGTTTTTACGACATTCATCACTATAATCGTGAATAGTCGATGGCATGTGGATGTACAGGAAAATTTATTCAATACATGCGTGGTTACCATAACAACGTCTAAGGTAACGACATGTGAAATAAGTTAGACACCGTTCGAATGTTTCGTACATCCGACTTTATTTTCTCTAAATTTTTAGTTACTAAAACGGTATTCATAGATAACTTTATATATTGCAAGCTCGGTGTTTCCCCTCATGACGTCATTGCATGTAAATATGTAAACCACTCTCACGCTCTCGAAACTCGTGACTATTACTATGTCGTATACAAATAGATATATTCTATGGGTTTATTCTATCGCTCTGTTTTCACATTCAGATCCATGTATTACAAAGGACTGGGGTTTTCCGATGCACACTAAAATATCTCTCAAATGTAGTCATTCTTCGGCTCAGATGGAGGCTGTAACCATGGCAACGATTAAGTCATTATCTGGACAACAACCCCCACACTAAAGCAAATGATGATAGGAAATATGTAAATACGAATTGTTGTAAATTAAAACGACATAATAATTTTCATTATTATGTTAATTTTTAGTGAATTTTTGATACGGCTGCAATTGGTTTCTCTTCCATAAATACACAGTGCCCCAAACTGGCAGGTAAGGACATGTAACGCCAGGGGGCGCTATAATATAAAATTTCACACACAACGAGTTGAGGAAATTGTGGCTCATGTATTAGCGATAAGTATGATTAGATCATAACTTGCAATAGTCGGCAAAGTTATAAACATTCTTTCTCGCCAAAATAAACGTAAATGTAACAGACTCTTCATGATGGCATTTAGGTTTGGAGCTGTACTAACTGCAAATGGACTTTGAATTTTCTAACTGTTTTATTAGATATGACTAACGAGTAATATTTTACACCCTGAATCTCTAAACTACTTGTGAAGTTGTGCACATAATTATACATGGTACAATCAATCACAACAATTTGATTTTTGGGTCCACACTCTTAAATCAGCACCCTGACGCGTCGCTATCATGATTTGAACTCTTTACTGGACTACTTAAAGATAAAATCAATATTTGACTACAATTAGCAATTATAGTTGTGTGACCGTAAAATAATACTACCGTTACATCTAGTGTAACTTTTAATTAGTATCTATGTTGTCAATGTATATTGCTCTGTCTGTCTGTCTGTCTGTCTGTCTGTCTGTCTGTCTGTCTCTCTGTCTCTGTCTCTCTCTCTCTCTCTCTCTCTCTCTCTCTCTCTCTCTCTCTCTCTCTCTCTCTCTCTCTCTCTCTCTCTCTCTCTCCCCCGTGTAAGCATTATTTTGACTTCTGAAAAAGATACGTTGTCATAATTAGAGATCTTATCAATAGATATTCATCCTAACTCTAAAACTAACATTTTATGCTAATTTCTGCGATGTTACCATTTACTCCTACATGAAATAGAACGCCCCAAATCTTATTAACTTTAGACATTGGAGTTACTGTTAACTTGAAATGGATTTCAATGTCAGTGTGTGTTATACATATATACGTCACGTGTTCATTGTTAATATCCGCCAATTAAGTGTAGGTACAGGCTATAAAAGGCACTAATATTTGCAAATTTTTTTGCGATATCGCTTTTACTCCTACGTGAAAAGAACGCCCAAATTTTATTAACTTTTAGAGTTATTGTTAACTTGAAATGGACTTCGATCAATATGAGTGGGTGTTGATGTTTTACGTCACACGTTCATTGTTAACATCCGCCAATTAAGTGTAGGTACAGTTATAAAAGGGCACTGGCGGGAGTAAAAAGTTACTTTTAATCGCAGACGATAAAGCCACCACGTGCACCACGAACATATATATCTGGAAGATCTTCAGATCTTTGGGTCTCAGGTAAGATTAATTAATTTTCATTCATGACTATCGCACACCTTGTACCATGGTGAATCGTTTTATATTATTTTGCTGCCTCACCAAATAACATCTACTACATGTGGCTTTGCAACAATTTCTTTCTGGCACATATAACATTAATATCTTGACCAGTCTGGCTTTTAACACGTTGCGTTCATGTTTGGCAGTGTCATCCTGTTGGGGGAGGGTAGATTTTTTTATTTTATTTGTTTCATATATTTGTTTTAAAACTTGATTTCCGTATGTGAGTGTCTAGTTCCAGTAGTTATGTTTTCTGTTCTTTTCTATGTGGTCTCTGTGTTATTGGCTTCTTCTCATCAGATGTACGTACAGCCATTACAGATTGGAAGAACAGTTTTATATTGTCTTTTTTAAGTTGATGTCAGTTTCCGCATCTTGCATTTCTTGCGAGACTTCACAATTCTATTATTTTTTCTCTCGAATACATAAAAAAAAGTTTAGGGTCGGCGTGAAAAACTAGGTGAAAACTAGGTGGGGTCGGGTAACTGAACCAAACATTAATTTTTCTTAGGCCTTAGCTTAAGCTTGCGCATCTGATATTGATTTCCGACGTTGATGGCGCCCTAATTATATCCCATGAGGACAGTGTTGGAGTAAATCCCGGGGAGTAGATAAGGAAAATGACACAACTCATTTAGAAAGGAAACAGCCTAGCGAGACAATATTATTCTAGCTACCAAGAATATCATATTTTGATAAAGGAAAATATCAATATTTAAAAATTGTGCGTGTAATAAAATGAATGCGTAATAGTCCGTTGTTCATTATAAGCCCTGGGTGACCCTTGACCACTGGTTGGAATAGACACATACCAACTACAGACAGCAACACCGGCGTTTCGTTAGAACTGCAGACGGCAAGATTCCTGTAGGTCACCGATATTTTGATGCGCTTTCTCGCACTCTGTGAGTATATCACGTCGACATATTATCATTTCTGCCGTTATTTCGCAAACTGTGTCTCAGTAAGGATAAATTTAGACACTGCGTCATTCGTATATTTTTACCGTCATACTTCCGTTTTGGTCAATGGCTGTACAATAGAATATTGACCGAGTCGTGCATTGGGGGATTTACCGTGGTGAGATTGTGCCCACGTGTTGGTGAAATGTCATGAGGGGAGCATGAAGACTTCCTATGATCGGGTGCCATTTTCTTGTAGTTCACATAAGGTAATGTTTGTCAACATCATAAAGCTACAGCGAGAATCAAGGGCATTGTACGCGCCGGATTTGTTAGTATGCCAAGACACGTGTTTTGATGCCCAGTGTAGTAGTCGAGGTGTGTATACGTGTACATGTCATGTCATGTACTGTCAAAACATACCAATGTTTTTTAAATATTAAACTCGTCCGAAAATTCAAAATCGCATTTAATTCAGAACTGTTACAGTACATGTACTGTACTTCAAGTTCAAGGTAGAATTTATCGTGTTTTGTACTGCCACTTGTTGTCATAGTAACGAGCCAAAAAAACATGTTGTGATAGTTTACATGAATGTGTATACAATCAAAACATGCCATAGTTTTAAAATACTATAAAGGTGATAAAATTCTAATTCGTAAATTTATACAAATCGCGTTTAATTCAAAGTGAACTAGTTCAACGCGTGGACCTTTCTAGTATCGTTTATATCTGTCAAGTAACTGAGAAGTACCACATACTCGTAAATAGTATTCAGGAAGTATATACATGTCACGGTGAAACTTTAATTTGCACGTAAAGCCTGTATACAGGTACGCATACCGTACTGGCATTTAACACACTTCTCCTTTTGTGACCCGTCTCCAGTTCATTGTAGTGTGATTGGCGACGCACAATTGCTGAAAAGATTTGCCTGTTCACCAATAAATGTATAACATTGTGCAGAAAAGAATACTGGATTTGACATTTGACATTTCTGTCTCCGAATACCGTGAAGAACCGTAGACTCATTTGTTGTGTTTACTATAACTTTGCTCGCTTCATTCAATAGCTAGTTTTGAGTATTTATCCAAAGCAGCTCTCTGTTTGTCTGTCTGTCTGTCTGTCTGTCTGTCTGTCTGTCTGTCTCTCTCTCTCTCTCTCTCTTTCTCGCTCTCTCTCTCTCTCTCGCTCTCTCTCTCTCGCTCTCTCGCTCTCGCTCGCTCTCTCTCTCGCTCTCTCTCTCTCTCTCTCGCGCTCTCTCTCTCTCTCGCGCTCTCTCTCTCTCTCTCTCTCTCTCTCTCTCTCTCTCTCTCTCTCTCTCTCTCTCTCTCTCTCTCTCTCTCGCTCTCTCTCTCTCTCATTCTTTAAACTTGTTCGGCAACATTTTATGAGTGAGATATAGATTAAATCTGAGTTCTAAAAATGGTTCTATAAACATCTATCGTAGACTTCAAATATTCTGGATGAACGTGAGGAGATGGTTGGAGATCAGAAAACATGGGAATTCTGACCATGCCAAATTATGCATTTCAGATTGTCATTACTTTTATTCTTTTTATTGCTTGAAATATGAAGGGAAAGGCCGTGTCCTTGAGCAAAGTTTTAACATACGGTCGTTGGTGGCGTATATGTAATCTACACTTCACATGCACGAGTGCCACCAACAGTCTCATTGCTGATCTATAAGAAACCTGAATGTGATCACGTGACACCAATAAATCCTGATCACTCCCTTCCACTCGCTAAATGTATATCTTGCTCAACTAGTTCATAATAAGTGCATTCTGTCGTCTAACCTAACCTATAACACTCCTATGTCCTATCTAAACATCACATATTATTTAGCTTACACAGGGTTACAATTAATAATGGGACAAAGTACAATATTTGACTATATATCTCTTAGGAATGTATCACCATGGAAACGTACTTAATATGTCAAAACTGGCTCGCTGTCTCATGTTCATCATCTTTACATAGTATTTTGAATTATACACTTTATCGAGGATGCAAAGATATGGGAATTTCAGCACGTAGTAATATCGTTCATTCAATCTTCTATCTCAACTCTGCTTTATATACTCGCTCAGATCACCCACTAGGTAATTATTTATTTGAGGGATAATATGGCTCGGGACGAACTCACATCAGGCTGATAATCAAATCTCAAGGAAGTTTATAATGTGAAAGCTTGTTCCCGATCATTTTATCATTATACAATAAATTTCATTAAATTTGTTGCGAAGGAAATGGGATATTTTATATTTTCCCATTAAAGTACGGTATTTGGCGGCCATATTGGATTCTAAAATGATTTAACTTTCATATCATTTGTACCTCTATTTCAAAATATACGTGATGACCCCGCTTTATCATTATTTATTATTTGAACTGGGATTGAGTTTTTTTTTATGAACAAGGTATCAGCAACAGTTTGGACTTTGTTATTTCTAAAGTGTATACTGTGATAGTTTTTTGAGAAAAAAAGTTTCAAATATATACAATGTATAACAAAAAATAGCAGAAGAGATAACAAAAAACCGTACATAAGCCATACATTGATCTACTACTGTGGAAACTGTTCTACAGATAAATTGAAACAACACCAAGAAAAGAACTAGGCCCCGAAACAAACACTGTTAACATGTTGTGGGGTAGCCTCAATGAACGTCCAGGAAATAAATTCCATATTTTTGTTCGAATGCAGTTCAACTGGTATACTTGTTCTTGTAACGTAGATCTGGCACAGGCACTAAGAAGTTGTCACAAACAATATAACTATACTGGTTGCAACTTCCACTAGATTGGATAATATTTTTGTTAGTTTTTCCTCGCTCAAAAATCTTGAAGTCATTATAATAATTGAGTGTGTCAAAACGTAGCAAGCTTTCGGTGAGAGAAAAAAGAAACAAAGAAAGTCGAGGGATAAATGTCAATTCCAAAAGTCCACTTACAGTCGAGAAAAGATAAAAATTTATAGACGTTAAAAATAGTTTTCTGGTAGGCTTTTCCAAAATTGCCATAGTGGCGCTCTACTTACTGTCTATGTGTACCTTGGGGTATACATGGTATAGGTTACTTGGTTAATCATAGAGCACTGCTGCTTTCCTCGATGTCTGAACAATAAGAAAAACATCCCTGGTTTACACTTCTATGGAATACAGGGAACAAAGCTCTTAAGAAATGGTACTATGAGGTGATGATACCCCCATTTTGAGTGAGGGCGCTGTATTATCAATTTCCTGTTTGTAGTCTGCAATGGCTTATTAGTGTAAATCCGATCTAATCATTATGACGTCACTGATATAGCATCAACGTGAAAACATGGGATTGAAACTCTGGCCTTTAAATGTGTGAATGTACCTGTAAATTCGTGTGTTGAATTGTACCAATTCGACCGTACTTTTCATTCCAAGCGATCCGAAACTACCAGCAACAAATGGTATGGTAGTTATGGTGTTGCTAGATGACGTCACGTCGGACCTAGTTACTCCCACAAAATAAACTAGGTTTGAACCTTGAGGAAACTGTACCAAATATACAATCGTGTTAAATATAGTGAAATAAACTCTGTTGTGTTCACATTCCGATGTCGAATTTTATCACGGGACATACGAGATCCAAGCTCTCTTACATGTAAATTCTATACCCTGTTATTTTTGAAAGATGTACCCCGTTATTGGGATAGTAGGGCAGGGTGTGTTAATACTCATTACGTGCGCGCTATTTTGATCGCGGTAATGTAAACATGAAACGAGTTGTGTTACTGATGTGTTATCGTTTGATTATGTGATATATTTTCGTTACATTGTCAGTCTTGTCGACTTTACAAAGTATTAGGCAGTAACTATATATAGGTTTACGTGAATCTAACTCAAGTCACGAAGTCATGACATATAGGTAACGTTTACTAAAATATTTACTACTAACGAACTATTATTCAAGTTTGCAGCAGACGTTCTGTTTTATTTTACTTCTTTCAAACTCTTGAAACCGTGGTGTAAGTCACAAAACGCATCCTCACGAAAACTCATAAAATTTTATTTACGTCCTTGAATCTTGATAACATTTTTTATAAACCGGCCTTGAGTAATGAAAATCACTATTTGAGGTTTGAGAGTGAGATACTTTCATACCAAAGCACACGGTTTACACAAAACACGGAGAGGTTTCGTCTTTAGAACTAAACACTTCAACTTTATTACAGTCCGCCATAGTTCGGAAAAAGCACACAGGTAACTTCTAATATATCAATACGCCAGTGATAAGGCTAATAATAACACAGTACTGGTATACGTATCATTGGGTTAACAATAAAGTAGTTCCTAAAAAAGAGGAATGCAAATATTTTTTGTGACATTCATTATTTTCTCATCACAAAAACGAAAATTTCAGCACGTGTGATTTTGAAAATGAT
Source organism: Glandiceps talaboti (assembly GCF_964340395.1). Lineage (NCBI taxonomy): Eukaryota > Metazoa > Hemichordata > Enteropneusta > Spengelidae > Glandiceps > Glandiceps talaboti. The sequence continues at coordinate 7,140,099 of NC_135557.1, read as the reverse complement.
TATGCAATAGTACGCTGATTTGCGTGAATGAAGAATGAAAAAAAAGGGTGCGATCAATAACTCAATGTAGAATAAGAGAAAAACCCTAAATTCATATAGATAGGCTTCTGACCCTATCCCCTTTTTAACTAAATTTCAGTCAAAATTTATACAGTGACAAATCTGTGTAGTAGTATGTAGTGCTAAGAATACAAAGCCAGCATGTAGTAGTATGTAGTGCTAAGAATACAAAGCCAGTATGTAGTAGTATGTAGTGCTATGAATAGAAAGCCAGTATGTAGTAGTATGTAGTGCTATGAATACAAAGCCAGTATGTAGTAGTATGTATAACTATGAATACAAAGCCAGTATGTAGTAGTATGTATAACTATGAATACAAAGCCAGTATGTAGTAGTATGTAGTGCTATGAATACAAAGCCAGTATGTAGTAGTATGTAGTACTATGAATACAAAGCCAGTATGTAGTAGTATGTAGTGCTTTGAATACAAAGCTAATATGTAGTAGTATGTAGTGCTATGAATACAAAGCCAGTATGTAGTAGTATGTAGTGCTATAAACATAAAGCCAGTATGTAGTAGTTTGTAGTGCTTGGAATGCAAAGCCAGTATGTAGTAGTATGTAGTGCTATGAACATAAAGCCAGTATGTAGTAGTTTGTAGTGCAAGGAATGCAAAGCCAGTATGTAGTAGTATGTACTGCTTGGAATACAAAGCTAATATGTAGTAGTATGTAGTGCTATGAATACAAAGCCAGTATGTAGTAGTATGTAGTGCTATGAACATAAAGCCAGTATGTAGTAGTTTGTAGTGCTAGGAATGCAAAGCCAGTATGTAGTAGTATGTAGTGCTATGAATACAAAGCCAGTATGTAGTAGTATGTAGTACTATGAATAGAAAGCCAGTATGTAGTAGTTTGTAGTCCTAGGCATGCAAAGCCAGTATGTAGTAGTATGTACTGCTATGAATACAAAGCTAATATGTAGTAGTATGTAGTGCTATGAATACAAAGCCAGTATGCAGTAGTATGTAGTGCTATGAATAGAAAGCCAGTGTGTAGTAGTATGTAGTGCTATGAATAGAAAGCCAGTGTGTAGTAGTATGTAGTGCTATGAATAGAAAGCCAGTGTGTAGTAGTATGTAGTGCTATGAATACAAAGCCAGTATGTAGTAGTATGTAGTACTATGAATAGAAAGCCAGTATGTAGTAGTTTGTAGTGCTAGGAATGCAAAGCCAGTATGTAGTAGTATGTAGTGCTATGAATACAAAGCCAGTATGTAGTAGTATGTAGTACTATGAATAGAAAGCCAGTATGTAGTAGTTTGTAGTGCTAGGCATGCAAAGCCAGTATGTAGTAGTATGTACTGCTATGAATACAAAGCTAATATGTAGTAGTATGTAGTGCTATGAATACAAAGCCAGTATGCAGTAGTATGTAGTGCTATGAATAGAAAGCCAGTGTGTAGTAGTATGTAGTGTTATGAATACAAAGCCAGTGTGTAGTAGTATGTAGTGCTATGAATATAAAGCCAGTGTGTAGTCAGGTAAAAAAGCGCTTTTATGGACACGTCACTGTATTTTATTGCCATGCATTTAATTTAGCGAAAATTCTTCAAATTCTCAATTTGACCTCACTTATGTTAGAAATTCTTGTATTTATGGGTACAAAACAGACCCATTAAAAACAAAAACGTTTTTAGTTGTTTATCCTATATTTAAGTATTGATCTTGGCCCTAAAACTACACTTTCACAAATATGCCAAATATACTCAGACAGACAGACATACAGACAGACAGACAGACAGACAGACAGACAGGCAGGCAGGGAGCAGGAGGCAGACAGACAGACAGACAGACAGACAGACAGACAGACAGACAGACAGACAGACAGACAGGCAGGCAGGCAGTAGGCAGACAGACAGACAGACAGACAGACAGGCAGACAGACAAACAGACAGACAGACAGACAGACAGACTTAACACTGATATTCAAACAAAAACAAGTTCAAACACATGTAAAACACACACACCTACACACACATACTTACACACCTACACACACACACACATACACACACACATACACACACACATACACTATCTATGTAGACTGTCACCTCAAAGTTGAAATAAGGCAAATGTCTGCTTAATGGTACATGCAACCCATATGTGGTTTGCAGGAGTCAGGTATCACAATAAATTTTACTTTTCCCTTATACAGAGACAGCAACTGGCAGAATTTGTAGATGCAAACAGTAGAGTGGTACGCGGAATATATTAAATCAACACCGCACGTACCAGAGACATTTGGTTGACTTGGGTACGACAGGCTAACATGGATTCCTGCCATACTGTCTACATTTTGCTTATCACTACCGGTTTACTATCAGGTAATCTATATTAATTTTCTCTACATTACCAATTATAAATTTTGAATACTTCTCTATTTTCAATGATAGTGGAAACGTGGGTCGAGTTTCAATGCCTTGCATCATATTATTTTAGTTTTTTTTAGTTTTCAATTATCATATTGTGTATATATGTACAGTGCAGTGTGTGGTTTGTCCCCTGGGCCTTTAGAGCTGCCGTTATTTGAGGGACTTAAAACTCGGGTTGTTTACCATGTGATGTGAACAAAAAGAAATATGAAAACTTACTTGTACTGCAACATCATTGAAATGTCTCCTTTCTTTCAGTAAAACTGTATTATAGCTGAATTGAAACAGTCGTACAATTCATCAAATTTAAACAAACAAACAAACAAACAAACAAAACATACATACATACATACATACATACATACATACATACATACATACACACACACACATACATACACACATACATACATACACACATACATACATACATACATACATACATACATGCATACATACATACATACACACACACACACATACATACATACATACATACATACATACATACATACATACACACATACACACATACACACATACATACATACATACATACATACATACATACATACATACATACATACAGGATCATATTTGACAAAAACTTACCAGGCTTGGTTTTGCCCGCCCCTGTAATTACTGAAGGCTCCCTAACAACGAATTCGAAGTAGATGCAAACAACTTATAATGTGAAAATAAGGAGTAAATGAAACTGTGACTTGTTAACCCATCAAGTAAGCGAAAGTCTATTATATCGGAATTAGCTATTTTTGTTATCATTCCCTGATAGGCGTGGTTGATCTTCTCTCTGAACCAACTCAACTATCTCAAAATGTGGTCGAATACAATATCATCCGTGGTGAACCGTTAGTGGCGACGTTCACTTTGTCAGTTAAGCGGCGTTTGGAGGTACTGCGAGATGTGACAGTTGACGTGAAATTATTCAAGAAGAGTGGAGAAGTGTCCAATTTGAAGCACATGGTGTCAACGGCTGTTGATTCGTCCGAGCGATGTTTAGTCAAAAAGTATTGCATCGACGCATACATCGGGGAGAACAGCGTAGCTTCTACCTTAATTATCGAGAATCTTGAACCGAAAGATGCTGGTGGCTACATCGTACGAGTCATTCTGAAACGTCAAACTCTTTTGATAGAAGAAGGCGTTGGTAGTTTCGATGTCAACGTCCGAAATGGTAAGGATTAGTATACTTGAACTATTTATTTTCAATAAATTGATCTAAATATAAAACACTAGCTGACAAATGAGAATAATAAACATTGCATCCCTCCAGAAGACCTACAGCCCACTGCATCTTAGTGTTCACTGGGTCTGTTTGATACAACCCTGCAGAGCCCAAAAAGTAACACCAAGATAGCAAGATCACAACTTCTTGCTACAATTAGTCTGGATGAAATAAACCATTAATATTAAACATTCTACAAGTAGACGCAGAAACACCGTCGCCAATGTGTTGATGTCTGCATTTGGTAAGAAACTGTATTAAGTCAATCTCCTATGTCAAATTGTAGCATGTGCAGTTTCTTACTGTTTTCTGTGTGGTTGTATCAAACAGTGCCAGTCAACACTAACATGTAAACAGTTGTACATGAAATTTGGGACCCCAGTATATATTGATCTTAAACACATTTTTGCTATTTCATTATAATTTTTCTCACAAGTTGCTGTTTGGAGATGTCATTGCAAAATTGTCAACAAATCTTAAAGGATTGCAAGCTCGGTTTACATGACTTTTTTGTTGTTTTGCTTTTGAGTTCAGTCAATTTCCAGTGGTGGTTAAGTGTGCTTCAGTCGGTAGAATAATGCTTTTAAATATGCGCCTAACCACATATAATCTCACCTTTTGTCCATTTTATTAATGTTATCCATATTCCCTATAACTTATATCACCAATTTGCTGTTACATTTTTTTTAAATGTCACCTCTGTCATGTTGTGTGTCTCTCCTAGATGCAAATGGAACTGAACGGTGTCGATGCCGATGCAAAAAACGAAAAAGCAAAGTTGGCCGCCGTAAGAAAATGAAAGAATGTCAAGAAATGAGTGGGGACTGTGAGATTGGCTAGTACTGTTTAGTATAGTCAATTTCGAAATACCACGCCAATGTTTTTCATAATATCAAACACGTGCACCGGATGAAGGGCGCGTATGTTGTCTGCGGTACGGTGTTCCTTTGATGTCTAGTATCTGTACGGTGGCATGACTGTATAGTTCATTTCACTTTAGACAAAATGTAGCAAGAAACTGTACTCATTCAATCTTGCTATCTTAAAGTGTAGCATGTCCAGTTTCTTATTGTTTTCTGCGTGGGTGTATCAAACAGAAAAGCTGTTGGTATTTTGAAAGTGACTGTATTATTGTATCAAGTCATGTATCCATTATAATTATTATGGATAATTATTTTTTTGTTTTCACCACCAATCGCTTGAGTAACACGAGTGTTAAATTCGTCGCAGCTTTCCCCCCTGCGTTATGTGTACTGACACTTTTGCAATTGTAATATACAATACTCTATATATCTATGGGTATAGTTCAACTCACTGAGCATGAACACAAATTTATCACCCACGAGTAACATATTTTGCCGTTCCGATCGAAAGGCTATCATAAACAGTCCTTGCTAACTCTACCGCTAACCGAAGTACACATTTTCTAATCGAGACACAGACCCAACTACAATAATGTTGTTATTTTTAAACTAGATTTTAATTTAAATTTGGTTTTTAAATTTTGGTAATTTTTTATGTTTAATTTAAATTTAAATAATTATTTTTTTGTTAAAATTTTATTTCAGTTTTTAAAATTTTATTTCAGTTTTATCTGTTCTAGAAGTAATTAATTCAGGTAATTAACGATTTGATTTAATTTAGTTTCCATTAGTGTATGCGTTTTATATTTGATTTGTTCTGTGATTCATTTTATTTTTAATTAGGTTATTTTAATTGGGTTGTTTTCCTCTTCACAATTATGACGAGTTAGTTTACAGATAGAGCTATTTTCAATATTGTATTGTATTCACTACATCTGTACAAGTTTAGTTAGAACTTCTAAGTAGGTTCGGCTGCCTTTATCATGAAACACCGTTACCGAAAATGAAACGTCCAATGATTTCATCTCGTCAACAGCTTGTACGTGTCACAATGTCACATGACCATACATGACGTGACGATATATCGCGATAGCTTGCATCATATGTCCTTCATATAAACTTGCTGTAAAACAGCAGAGCAAGGCATTATTGGTAAACACGAGAACATTTAACCCAAAATATTACATTTACAAGAAATATATAAAACTATATAATATATCGGTATATGCAAACTCTTTTTCAATATATATTCTACTTTTAGTCTTGAATAAAGATGCCTTATGTCTCAGACACCACGATTACACCTTCTCAGGCTAAACGGGCATTCTTCGAATTTATAACATCTTAAAACTAAACCTCAGACCACTATAGAAACTAATGGTCGGAGACTAAACTAAAGAATTTGACTTTTGACTTTATTAAGTATTTCACACCTAGTTTAGGTCATATTTACATTTCGGAAACATTAACCAAAAGGCGTATCATCGTAATGTACGGTGTGTCACACCCACGCATTTTATGCAAATACTCATTGAAATGATATAGCATCCCTGACTTACAATTAAAATATGCGCTGGAAATAAAATGCGTTTCTAATGTTCGAAGTCACAGTCCAGGCCCAGTTTCTAATTCTTCGTTATTTGATGTGGAAAAAAATATTTCTCGTATCCGTTACATGGGCTTTGTAAGTAAGCAAATTATTGCAGGTTGCATTATTTGCATCTTGAAGTTAAACACAACAACACGATTTGTCAGAACCGTAACACCAATAAAAACTATAATTATTTCAAAGGTGAGGTGACAAAATATACCGCTAATTTCTAGGGAAATTCAAAACACGAAATAATATGAAAACATGAAAAAACAAATTTGCAATGTATAACATCTTGACAGCGGTATAAGCTACTTCCGATATCACCTGATCATAATATCTAAGTAAAATAGAACTGGCGACTTTTATGTCGACTTAGGGGCGAGATCAGTAGTTCAATGTAGGATAGAAAAATAAATGTTTAGTTAGACCTCAGAACCCCCCCCCCCACCGCCACACACACACGCACACACACACACCCTTTCAAACTAAATTGGCTAAAATTGAAGAAAAAAATTCACACAGCATAATCAATTTCAAATCAGTATGTAGTAGTATGTAGTGCTATGAATATAAAGCCAGTATGTAGTAGTATATAGTGCTATGAATATAAAGCCAGTATGTAGTAGTATATAGTGCTATGAATACAAAGCCAGTATGTAGTAGTATGTAGTGCTATGAATATAAAGCCAGTATGTAGTAGTATATAGTGCTATGAATACAAAGCCAGTATGTAGTAGTATGTAGTGCTATGAATACAAAGCCAGTATGTAGTAGTATGTAGTGCTATGAATATAAAGCCAGTATGTAGTATTATATAGTGCTATGAATACAAAGCCAGTATGTAGTAGTATGTAGTACTATGAATATAAAGCCAGTATGTAGTATTATATAGTGCTATGAATACAAAGCCAGTATGTAGTAGTATGTAGTACTATGAATATAAAGCCAGTATGTAGTACTATGAATACAAAGCCAGCATGTAGTAGTATGTAGTACTATGCATATAAAGCCAGTATGTAGTAGTATATAGTGCTATGAATACAAAGCCAGTATGTAGTAGTATGTAGTGCTATGAATATAAAGCCAGTATGTAGTAGTATGTAGTGCTATGAATATAAAGCCAGTATGTAGTAGTATGTAGTGCTATGAATACAAAGCCAGTATGTAGTAGTATATAGTGCTATGAATACAAAGCCAGTATATAGTAGTATATAGTGCTATGAATACAAAGCCAGTATATAGTAGTATATAGTGCTATGAATATAAAGCCAGTATATAGTAGTATGTAGTGCTATGAATACAAAGCCAGTATGTAGTAGTATGTAGTGCTATGAATACAAAGCCAGTATGTAGTAGTATGTAGTGCTATGAATACAAAGCCAGTATGTAGTAGTATATAGTGCTATGAATACAAAGCCAGTATATAGTAGTATATAGTGCTATGAATACAAAGCCAGTATATAGTAGTATATAGTGCTATGAATATAAAGCCAGTATATAGTAGTATGTAGTGCTATGAATACAAAGCCAGTATGTAGTAGTATGTAGTGCTATGAATACAAAGCCAGTATGTAGTAGTATGTAGTGCTATGAATACAAAGCCAGTATGTAGTAGTATATAGTGCTATGAATACAAAGCCAGTATATAGTAGTATATAGTGCTATGAATACAAAGCCAGTATATAGTAGTATATAGTGCTATGAATATAAAGCCAGTATATAGTAGTATGTAGTGCTATGAATACAAAGCCAGTATGTAGTAGTATGTAGTGCTATGAATACAAAGCCAGTATGTAGTAGTATGTAGTGCTATGAATACAAAGCCAGTATGTAGTAGTATGTAGTAGTATGTAGTGCTATGAATACAAAGCCAGTATGTAGTAGTATGTAGTGCTATGAATATAAAGCCAGTATGTAGTAGTATGTAGTGCTATGAATACAAAGCAAGTATGTAGTAGTATGTACTGGTATCTAGTGAGTAAAAATAGTTCTTTAAATTTGTTGACGCTTTATTCTTCATTGAAGTGCCATGAATCTCCTTTTGCAGAAATTCGCCAATTTCTGTCAATTTGACATTATTTGTATTTAAAAAAAAAAGTACAAAAAGTCCATTAAAAGAAAAATTGATTTTGTAGGATGAGGGAACTAAAATGTCTCACCCATCCCCATCCACCACGACCCCACCCCCACCCCACCCCTTAAAAGAATTTAGTCTTTTGTCCTACATTGAACTTTTGATACACTAAACCAATGTGAGAAACCGGACGTAGTATTTAATTTTCACTTTACACAACATTTTTATCAGACTATGCGCACAAATAGATATAAGATTCTATTTAATTCTAACTATCTAAAATGATGTGAACGTCTCACTTTGAAGTGTGATTTTCAGCATGATTACAAGGCACAATTTATGTGTTTGCATATTTTCAAGCTGGTATGGAGAAATTCACGTTGTATTTCCACATTGTATGTGTACTTGAATTTGATATCAGCCGCTGACAGGGGTCTAGCAGTGAAAACATATATCAGGAAAAGAAAGGGAAAGACATTCCACTTTAAATCAGTGAAGTCAATGTACGTACGTGGCAAAGTGATGCATTTTGTACATCCAAAATAAATATATGTACATGATATACACCACATGTTATTGCACCAATAAATTTACATAATATGTTTTAGGCATTTGAAGTTTTAGACTATGTCGTTTTATGTATGTATGTATGTATGTATGCATGCATGCATGCATGTATGTATGTGTGGATGTATGTATGTATGTATGTATGTATGTATATACGTACGTACATACGTACGTACGTATATGTGTTTATTGTATGTATAATGTGTGTATGTATTGTGCGTATATATGGGTGTTTGTTTGTTTGTTTGTTCTGATTACTAACAAATATGTCATAATAATAATGGTTGCATCACAACTTAAAATCTGGTAAGAAATATTATTCAACGTCAACATATTTCAGTGCATGTTTCAAGAATTGTTTTCAAATAACAAAGTTACAGATAGTGGCCTTTTAAATATATAATTCATATATATATTCAGAGACTGTCCACAGTCTGAAAAGATTTGAAATATATCTGACACAATGTGTATGTCATGGTATACTCGTGTGATGTTGATCGAATGTGTGATGTTCATTGTAACAGCAAGTAGTAATCACTACTGGGAATTCCCAAACAAAGTTAAGCTTTGCTGTTGATCGGAAATTCATATTGTTTACGAGGGGATTTTCCAGCGAGTGAGTCTGGCATCCTAGTGAAATCCAACTTTTGGGTAGGAACTTGTTGGAGCACAATCATTGCAAGTTGACGTATATGTTTGTCAACAAACAAATAAGACTTTCACGTGCACGTACATGCGCATTGGATGACCTCTTCAAATTTAATTGAAAATGACAAAGTGACAAAGCTTCTATTGATGGAAAAACCCAGTCCAAAATAGAATCGAAATCAGGAATAGAAACATGTACGGGTTGTACACTTCTCAAAGACCATTCGGATTATTATATTTACTTATTAGAAGGCCGAAACTTAGATGCAAAGATAAATGGAAACCGTGTTGATAAAACGATTGACTAATTTAAGATGAGAAGCCTTTAGCCCATTGCATTTTTGTACACGACTTGTACACGCTAGATATCAGGATGAAATGCGTTCCGACTCTAGCTGAGTGGCGGGAACAAGTTCCAATGACTATATTGCTATATTCTGCATGCGTGGTAGGCTGTACGTAGACGTTTTGTATCAACGAATTCGAAGGGGTCAAAATATAAACAAGTATAACAACAAATCTTAGATTAAAATAAATATTTGTCAACATGATTTTGATTTTAAAACGTTTGGTAGTGAGGGGACTAGTTTGGTAGTAATTTACGGTGGTTTGGCCGAATGTGGTTGCTTTCTTTTGAGATATTTGACCACTTTGGAAAGAGTTGATAACTTCTACGTGCAGAGCTGTTTTATAAACCAACGACATTTTTCCAAGCTTATGTAAAAAATTTCTTTCATTTTGGCATTTTTCGGATACCGTGGTCGCCGAATATCGTATCATTGAGTTTTGAAAATGAGGAAGTAAAAGGAAGTATCCAATTGGAAATTTGGGAAAGCAGAAGTCGATTATTCGTTATTGTCCATAACGTTTGTAAGCTCATTCCTTGCTAGGCTGTACAGCTGCTAGAGTACCATCATTTAGCTGTAGAACGTGGCTAGACACAGTTACAGTTATAATGACTCGCAGAGGTCACTTGTGTTTGGCTCTCTACGGTAAGTTGATGTTCTGTATATACTGAACGAGGCATCTGATGCGTTTTGTGGGGAGTGATTTATAAGAAATAATTTATATTGTTTTACTGAATGCAGTAGGGAAAGTCGGTCGGGCAAGTATATATATTGGTGTTACCAGAACTAAGTTTCACGATGTACTCAATCAATGTGACCGAATAAAAGAAATGTCGGCCGAACCAAAGTTCAATTTGAGTGCATTGGTACAGCTGGAGAAATCGGGTGAACGAAGCACATATGCAAGTTGCTCTGCAGTTCGGATTGTGTTTATTCATACATTGGATATCAACCTGTGTAGTGTACATTGCGCTATATTCCCTAAAGTTCAAGTGATCCCGTGTACACTTGAAGATATATATGAGGCTGATCGTCTGTACGTGATGTAGATAGCCTGGGTGCATAGTTTTCATGTTTTTCAGCGCGGTATCATGATTATACCCTCCCTTCTGGGATGACCTATACTAAACCCCAAACTCGAATCTTGTGCTATAAATGATAAACAATAACATTCTCTGCCAAATTTAATGCAACCAAAATCACACGAAAAAATAAGACATAGACTACTCACACAGGTTTAAGTTTCGTGGTGTCCATCATACACCCTACATAGCCAGGTTTACATGGATTAAAGCACGTGGCGGAACTTATTTGTAACTTCCGTGATGCACGAGGTCGGGAACAAAAGGGGGAACCACGACATACAATAAATTCCATTTTCACACACAAAGGTACTTCAATAATGGTTAACAAAGTCGCGACAGATCATCGAACAAAACATTACGTGTCCCTGAAAAAAAAAAAAGCCCTCAACTCTTCATATGCAAATATATTGTGCATACCGCATTTTTATCTCACCATTTGTCGATAACAATTTTAAGGTATTTTTGTTTAGGGCTGGCAATAAGTTCTAGAAAAGATTAATCAATGCATTAATTTTCTTTTTTA
>NC_135557.1:7103715-7123715 GCF_964340395.1 Glandiceps talaboti | reverse complement strand
TTTTGGCATTATCCCACCGCTACCACCAGTTCCAAATCCTACTACTACCATATCCCACTACTGTAACTGCCACCATTGTAAAGTGATAATCACTGAGATGTTAATCACCTTTTATTAACACTGTGAGGAGAGGAGTAGGTCTCACATTCAAGGGGAACAACATGGCAATATATTGGGGATGGTGTGGTGGAGTGGAGATGTTCACCTCGGTATTGAGGTTGTCAGTTTTGCGCTCATCTACTAGTCTTTGGGAGCTCTGGCCTTCAGGCTCAGATCTAAACACGGGTATTGATTTAAAAATTCAAACAAAAACTATAGTGGTAGTAATAATGGGAAACAAAAATGCCTGTATTAAAGGCATACATTATCAATATAGTGCAATCGTCAATACTACAGAACAATTCCTTGACTCTAGTGGGATTCGAACTTTGGACCTCCCAGCCACCACATCAATTCTTCCTTGTCTGTGCGACTACAAATATTGAGCTCTAACAACTATAAAGGGTGGGAGGTGTTGATAAAAGTGTATCTTTTTCATTGAAATATTTGAACAGGGGGAGGGTCATATTTTAGAGAAAGGAAATTGATGGAGGGTCACTTTTAGCACAGCGGAGGGTCATATTTTATGCCACAGACCGGAATTGATTTCCTCCGACCCGTCCCTCCCCTTACAATTACAAATTTATTGGTTTAGGAGTTTTCGTAGTCTCGCGATATTTTATTTTTTATTAGCAAACTGATAATATATGGAAACCACAAATAAAGGACAGTGCCAGTCTGGATCGTCTTAGCTGTTCAGCTCTGTTAACACTATTGTCAATTGACCTTGCTGTATGCAAATTAAATGCTAATGACTAGATAGTCTCAGGACATAGTAATGTTTACCCATGTACAGAGTGTGAGAAGATCTTCTCCACTGACTGTCTGTCACGTGGTATAACGTATTTTGATGTACTGTGAATACGTGACCTTTAGGTGAACCCGGAAGGTTGTTGTTGTTGTTGTTGTTGTTGTTGTTGTTGTTGTTGTTGTTGTTGTTGTTGTTGTTGTTGTTGTTGAGCGCTAAACATCATAAACAAACTTGGGTATCGATCGAAGTATTAGAGGTGTCGTTCGCTTTATGAATATAATTAGTTGGTTGCCCTTAATGCGCGGTGTACATGGCGTCAAATATGCCCAGAGTGCTTCTTATACAATGGGGAATCATATCAATGGCGATTGCTGACGAGGGAACTACCCTCCTATTTTTAGATATGATGTTACAAATGACGAAATAACGTAAACGTGGTGAGTGCCTGGCCTCGCACCATTTTGTCTGATCGCGAAGAAACTCGTTAGCTGTTTATTATTTTTATAACGTTTATATGAAGAGCTTCTGTTTGAAGAAATCAATTACGCACACACGATGTCCTTAAAACTAGTGAACTGCGTCCACAGATTCTTACTACTCACCATATGTACAAGTAAGTGTTACGCCGTAACTTACGGTGTTTTGATTTAGTACGTGTGCAGTATATTCATTATGGATGACTGGTGTTAGTACAGCGGCCGCTGGTTTGCATTGCAAAGTACGGCTTTGGGTGTTGGTTCGCCAGATGTAGTAGATTCAGGGTTCTAATTCCATTGCAAACACCAAGAACAGTGGAACCAGTAGGTTGTGTTTTTTTTTCAACCACGAGCAATGTTTGAAGTACACCGACTTGATTATGCGAAGGGTTATTCAAAGGGGTAAACATTGTCCATGTTTTAGGATATTTCGTCACAATGTACGCCACAGATATAAAGAGAGGTACGAAAGTACTTATAAGATTAACTTATATTATGAAAACGGAAACAAAACATTTTATGGCTCAACAAATATTAGTATAGTGGTACATTTTATCGTCTGCTCAACAAAAATCTTACTATTAATAGTTCTACATTTTATCGTCTGACTCACCAAAAGTCTTGTCAACAGTGCTACATTTTATCGGCTGGCTCAACAAAAATCTTACTAATAGTGCTACATTTTACCGTCTGGCTGAACAAAATTCTTACCAACAGTGCTACATTTTATCGTCTGGCTCAACAGAAATCTTATCAACACTGCTACATTTTACCGTCTGACTCAACAAAAATCGTGCAGTGATTTATACAAATCCATGTGTAGTACGCCTTCTACCAAAAGACAGCAATGTACATTCTCCAACAATGGTACGTAGAGTATTACCAGCAAATCGCAATTTCAATATTTCAATATTCAACTCACTACCTTAAATAAGTTATTAAAAATTGTGCACACACGTGTCTAATATTTTACATTTTAAATAGCGAACACGGACTTGGACTACCTTGTTTGACATACGTTTTTCCAGGTACAGCACATCGTCGCAAACCACACACTGTTTTACGGCACCGTTCTTAACGCGGCGTTCGAAGGGTAGCGGAAGAAATGACAGCTCTGGTTTGCGAGAATGGTACAGCAAAGTGTTTATTAAATACCAATTTCACATCAACATGGTCATTTCAGTCACTTCTATGAAACGAGCAATTACAATGATAGTGTAGTGTAGTGTAGTGTAGTGTAGTGTAATGTGGTGTGGTGTGGTGTAGTGTAGTGTAGTGTAGAGTAGTGTAGTGTAGTGTAGTGTAGTGTACAAGCATTACACTTAAAGCGGCACTAGTTGCAATTGAGGATTTTCTTTAAAATGTTGTGTTAGATAATAACTTAATACTAGTAATATCGTACATCATGTAACGTATTGAATCATCCATGCTTGAGTGAATGTATTTTCTGTAGCTGTATACATGATAAATCAAATCGATTTTTGGGTCTGCACCTAAACATCAACGCCCTCAACGGCGACCACGATTTAAACCAGTTACTGCAATATCCATGGATAAGATCGACCACTGATTAACATGTACACTGACTAATTATTAGTATCTTAACAATTTTCAGCGAAGAGGTTAATTGAAAATCTATACTGCAGTTGCTAAATACTTATAACAATTTTTGCTCAATATTTAAACTTGCCACTACACTACCTACGATTAATGTTAACCACTGCAATGTCTTTTTTATAAGTAACTGACAATTTCTAGTTAATATATATTTGACTATTTGATGAAAACAAGATATCCAACTTGCAGCTAGTACAGGTTTAATGTCACAAGGTGTTTCTCTTCGAAAACACAACATAAGTTTAAGCTTCGTGAAAACTAGATGGATGTATGTAAACACATAAAAGTATTTCGCAATTTGGTGTTTCGAGTTGCCAACAACGACTTGTAATATCTCCAAAGTAAACTTCCCATTTCCCTGTTGGCAAATTGACAAGATGTACACGTGTACGATTTGCACTTTTCGAAAAATGCTCCACAATCCATGTGCTAATCAGTACATACTTAGTTAAATAATCCTGTTTATTTGTTGTTGTTTTTTTAAAAGCAGAACTATATCAATATCTTAGTAGTTTTACAACAAGTCATACTACAAGAACACATTTATTAAATGTAAAGTACGGAAATCCCCGTGCCGTCATTGTGGAATTACCCGATAACATAATATGATACTTCCGAAACCGTCGTAAAGTATTATTAAGTATGTGCATGTAGAGGAAACAGCAATACGTCATATCCCGTTAGGGGAATCCCCAGTCTCTCTTTTAAGGGGGCGGCATGCGAGCAGTCTGAAACCGTGGTGATATTTTTATGACAAGTCGAATGTACAAATCTTAATCCATGTAGTAGTGTGACCGAGGTTGAGAAAATCGAGAAGGTTGCTTGATAACTGAGGGTGTGGTGTTTTCGAATTCTGTGCTCATTAAATAACATTGTTGGTATACATATGTATGTATGTATGTATGTATGTATGTATGTATGTATGTATGTATGTACGATGTATGTACGTACAAAATGTATGTATGTTTGCATGTATGCATGTATGTATGTATTATGTATGTATGTATGTATGTATGTATGTATGTATTGTATGTATTGTATGTATGTATGTATGTATGTGTATGTCTCTATATTTCTGTCTGCCTCCCGGTTTGTCTGTCTGTCTGTCTGCCTCTGTATGAGTGCATGCATGCGTCAAGAGCCAATTGAAATTAACAGCAACTCTTGTGATGACGTCATGCTAATAAAGCTTTGTCTTTCTCTGCCCAACAAACTGAAGAGTTCATTTTTATAGAATTTGATATATGTGACCTACACCAGCTCTAAAATGGTGATTTTAAATAATTATCTTGTCAACAGCTTTGATCACCTCTGACACAAACTCGGTAGTGACGTCATCGAATCCAGTAACCCCAAAAGTGCTACGAGGTGAAATTGGGAAGTTATTATCAGTCGAGTTCCTCATTGACATCCCTTATCTATTCCACAACAATGGTTATGCAGACATGGTGTTGTGGCAGACGACGCCAAACAGGGAAAGACGTGTACGTCTGCTCTTAGTTGAAAGTGATGCTGGAGAGGTCAAAGTTCAACAATATGGCGGCTATTCCTTGGCGTATCATTCCAATCCAGAGTTCCGTCTCAATGTTAACTTCACCATTGCTAAATTAGATTTGTCGGACGTTGGTGACTACGACTTCAGAATCTTAACAGGAACTACGTCAGCTGAGTCTTATGAAATCCATTCTTATTTTACAATTATGGTCAAGGAAGACATAGGTGAGTTTGTAGTTTTTCATTCAGTTCCAGTTAGGTGGTGATATGGATATCGATTGGGTATTTATTTTTGGATCTATCTATAAAACAATGTTGTCATGGCTTCCCACTTGAAAAAAAATCAATGTGAAACAACATAATATCTTGTATTATGTCAAGTCCTTGTTTGTAACTCAAACTGCAAAAAGGTTATTAGGATGTTTGTTACTGTACATACACACATTTTACACGTTATGCAATAAATTTAATTCAGATATACACCACAGATTTGGCATATATTATTTCACATTACTCCTCTATATGTCAATTTCAATACCTAGATTTTTTGGAAACTTGGAATAGAGAATAACAGATGCATTTGTTTTGATACTTTCGACAGATTTCCGTCAATGTGAGAGAAAGGCCTACCTGCAGTTTATAAATCAAGAAATACTTTAATTAGTATATCCATTTTTTTCTCAAAAGGCATGATTCTCTGAAATTGGAAATAATCATATTAATGATATTAATTAGATAATTAATTATTTTATTCGTTCAGCCAAGGAAATTACGAGCGACTTAAGGGACCTCGTCACTACTCGTCCAGCGACTTGTAGCGACAAAATCCTTACATCGCGAGTATTTTTGGGAATAATTATACCTTCTCATGTATAATTCGTGAAAGATTTGGGAAATATAATAACAATTTTGAACATATTTCGAGCACAGCAGAACAAGTGTTGTTGTCAGGTAGAATGACCAGGGAACATGATCCACATTTTCTGTTTTATGACAATATCATGGCTTGTGTTTGATATAAAGAGAACATTATACCACCATTCTTCGCTCTTCTCTTAATGTTAAGTAAGTTTAAATACCTAGTATCTTTATTTAATTTGATTTAATTATTAATGGCAATGCATGTACAAAATGTGTTTTTTTTCGTGCAATTGCGATAAAATTCAACACATTTGACCACCATTTGAGACCTCCTTTGCAGACCGTGGTGAATCAGTTCCACTGGTGATAAGAACTCCATACAAAAAGAAAAACGGTGTTGGTTTTCGCAAGCAGGCGATTGTAAATAATGTGAGTGAACCCATGGTTAGGACAAGTACTTCACCGATGAACAGCACTGTCCAAACCACTGATGAACAAGGCAGCAAAGGTGTGTATGAAATCTAAGGCAATTGTAGTTTATTCAACATCTTGAAATATTCATACTTTTACCATTTCAGCTGATCATCCTATCATTGCACACATTCAAGATTAATCAGTACTCAGTCTGCTCTTAATGCGTCTCTGTGTAAGGTTATTGATAATAATGTGTTAACATATTACCTCGAGTTAATCCCACCCACCTCAAATATAACCGTTCATGTACTACATCTCCCTCCCCCTCTCTCACTTCTCCTCTCTCTCTCTTTCTCTTTCTCTCTCTCCCCTTCTATCTCCCCCTCTCGCCCCCCCCCTCTCTCTCTCTCTCTCTCTCTCTCTCTCTCTCTCTCTCTCTCTCTCTCTCTCTCTCTCTCTCTCTCTCTCTGATAACACAAAATTGAATTGATTACATAGAATGTTGTTCAGAATACAGACATCGTTAACTTAAGTTTTTTTTGCGTTTGCTAAATACCAGTGATGTTAAAATATCTATGTTGTTACTAAATCCTTTGATTATATATTTTGATAGATCCCCATAAAAGAAGAAATGGTCTCAAACTAACTCGAGTAAACGTTTTAGTGTTATGGACTACGTTGTTGTGTTTACTTGTGGCGATATCTGTGATTCTGATAATAATTATAGGAAGACGACACCGTCGAGAAAAAACAAGGTATATAGTGTACGCTTTATAATGATAATTAAGAAAGAGAGAGATAGAGAGAGGGAGAGAGAGAGAGAGAGACAGACAGACAGACAGACAGACAGACAGGCAGACATAGACAGCGAGACAGACAGACAGACAGACAGACAGACAGACAGACAGACTGACTGAATTCAGAACGTTCAGTAGTTGATTTTCTATTTTAATTATCTTACAGTTAGTACATTTGTCAACCTATTAGACACCATCTTAGTCGTTATAAGTAATGACGCCATTTTTGTCATACTTAAAGACCATGATAAAAAAAAAGGCGCCAACAACGATGAATCATTATGTTGCTACAGCAATAGAACCATTATCGGATTCGGACCCAACCTTTTGTAACAGCCTAAACTAAAAATGCAGTAAAAGGTCATTTGAGTTCAACTTGCCATGGTGATTAGTTTTAGGTGGAAACACCAAGAAAACCGGACGAGATCCTCAAAAGGCAGGTTTCAGTAAATCGTACTGCCAGACTACGATTTTCAATTATTCGGTCATTAAGGCTGATACATGATTATCACTTTTTTGTGTGTAACAGTAACGTAATTTGTTTCCATGGTTACAGGTATCTGACAAAACATGAAACAATCCATAGAATTCCGGTGAAAAGTTTACCAAACGAATATACCATTATGTTGTAAGACAAAGTGCCCAATGGCGTGATGTAAGACTTCTAATGTAAGTACATGTATGTGACATTTACGATCTTACCTTCTCAGGGGTTATGTATTCCCTACTGCTGGGTTCCCCTTGAACTCTTTCCCCAGTAATTATATAGACAGCGTATCAAGCGACATTTCTAGGATAACACTAGATAACTACTTACTGTCCTGCATTGTCTATGTTTGCTGACGTGGTATGTAATGTACGTGCGGAGTCATGATGAGTGGATGTAATGGATAAGTTGATGACAGCCATGGAATCTGCAGGTTCGAGTAATGTCGCTATCAATTGTTCTAAATGACTAAAGTCCTTGGGCAAGATTTGAACCATAAATTAATGGCCGTCAACCAAGCTGCATAATTGGGTACCTGGTAGGATAGGGTAAGCGATATGAATGCAAATTTCAAATTTACATAAATAATACTTGCACATTTCTGCGATAGCGTTTTTACTCCTACATGAAATAGAATGCCCAAAATTGTATCAATTTCTTGAGTTATTGTCAGTAGTGAATAGGTGTTATACGTCACATGCTTATTGTTAGCATCCGCCAATTAAGTTTTGGTCAGGCTATAAAAGGGTGCACTTGATCTTACCTGTCATTATTAGGTTTCTGGGCTATCTTTTCCTTATTACCCGTCCAAAAAGCCTTTTGCCTTTTCTGTACATTCGTCCACACTATTCATGTTGTCTTTGCTTGTAGTAGCACGCGTTCATCAGTTGTATGCGATATCAATGGTATCTTGAGCATTCCACATTCTACAGTACAGTTTCGTCTATGATCACATTAGGTTGAGGAAATATAACTTCAGATTATCAACCTTTTAACTTTGTATGTCGCCATATGGTTGTGTGTGAGTGTTTTTGTCACGTGATTGCGAATTTTACACCAGTGCCAAATTTCATGATTATCTCATTTTTCTCTTCCGCAGTTGAATAACTACAGACGTGAGTCAATGAGATGGAATGTCATTTTGAATTGAATGTATAAATGCTGCCAAACTAAACACCGCCATGATTCATAGGGGACTTTGCATCTTTTCTTAGCAGAGGCTGACATTGGGCGTGCTGCGAAACTCCCAGTCGAAGTGACAGAAGAGATTCCAATACGTTGCTATTACTACGTATTGTACAGTCTTTGGTTGGGATATAAATGTATAGGATTATGTATTAACTTTAAGGAAACTATGACCTATACTCTGGCTAGTGTACAAGATACGATATTCTTTCCTCGCTATCATCTACCACTCACTGGTTTAGAAACCTGGCAGGATTGGACAACACGATGTGGCAATTGTAGCTTTTGCCCTTTGACATTTGCCAAGGATGTACCTTTTAAAAATCGGGTCAAGTAGTGTCTACGACAATAAATACATTTCTATGACAATAGGGATCCAAGAGACACACCTCTAGCTTTCATGATGACAATAACTCCCAAAAAACTCATTTCACAATGGTTTCATTGTGTTGATATAGAGCGTAACAAGCACGTTGGTGTACATACTAGCTGCTTGTAAAAGCTTACTGAGAAAACTGAAAATGCGTCAGAGACGAAAAACAATGCGATGGGGTAGAATTAAGACAAGTAAAAAAAATTGCGTGATTCCGGTTACGCTCAATTGTAGAATAGGTGGGGTAGGTAGATTCTTTATTTTATTTCATTATATTTTTTTCGTGAGTGAGTGTCTAGTTCAGGTTTTCCATTGTTTTCCAAATGGTCTTGGTGTTGCTTATTTCTTCCTATCAGATGTAAAGCCATTACAGATTGGAAGAACAATTTTAGAGTGTCTTTTTAAGTTGATGTTATCCACTTTTTCTCGTGTGACTTCACAATTTTTACGATTTTATTATTTTAATATTTTTTTCTGGAATAAGTAAACAAAAAGTTTAGGGTCGGTAGTGAAAAAGTAGGTGGGGTCGGGTAACCGGAACCAAACAATTATTTTTAGGCCTTAGAGTACAGTCGTTAGTTTTATTTTTTCACTTTCACATTTCTGGGAGTAAATTGTAATGTAATGTAATAATGTAAAATTTCTCACATTTGCTAAGAAAATAAAAATCCAAAATAGATGAGAAGGTGTTACGTTCCACAGCAAGTTTGAGTAAATATATGCTGTTTCTTGCTATGTTTTGTCTCAATTAAATGAACAATGCAAATATCAAATGTAGACGTCAAAATAAGTTGGCGACTGCGTGTCTGCGCCTAGTCGCAGTATGTCTTAAGGATTTACATGTGTATTTCATAATAGACAACATGTAACAAGAACTGTGATCTCACTATGTTTAGCAATAGATATTCCAACGAGTTTGGGAGGGTATGTGCCTATAAACGAGGGGGCGTAGCCCCCGAGTTTTTTGGCACATAACCCTACTGAAAGAGTTGTCTATCTTACTTATACTACGGCGTGATTGGCTTAAACGGATCTTTTGAAACACACCCCTAAGAAAGAATGGGTTGTGGCGCCAGGAAACCAACCGAAATCAAGGCCTCTGATTGGCCAAGTCGGTCTAGCCGTGGTATAATGTGTAGTATAAGCAGTTTAATTTCTTATTGGCGTCTTCGTGGTTGTAGATACTTATGATTCATATTTTCTTGAAGGCCACATGTGAAGACTTATTTGGGTACAAGTGACTCATAAACCACATTAATTACTACTGTATGTATGTACTTATGTATGTGAAACTGTGTCACTATAATACAACTATATCTATCTATCTATCTATCTATCTATCTATCTATCTATCTATCTATCTATCTATCTATCTATCTATCTATCTATCTTCTATCTAGCTAGCTACTATCTATCTATCTATCTATCTTTCCATCTATCTAGCCATCTATCCATCCATCTATCTATCTATCTATCTATCTATCTATCTATCTATCTATCTATCTATCTATCTATCTATCTATCTATCTATCTATCTTGCTAGCTACTATCTAGCTATCTATCTCTATCAAACAGAGCCAACGAACACTAACATGAAACGAGCTGTACTTACTTCCCTCAGTGCATATTGTGGCGTGGTGTGGTGTAGTATAATGTAATGTGCTGTGCTGTGCTGTGCTGTAGTGTTGTGTGGTGCGTGGTGTTATGTGATGCGGTGTGGTGTTGCGTTGTGCTGTGTTGTGTGGTGTGGTGTGGTGTGGTCCTTCATCTCGATCAAAAAGCTTACTTTTGTGTCTTCTCAGGCTAAGATTCAAATGATAAAGTACTAAGTCTGATCATATGAATACTATTCTCACAATTCCTGGTAGCCAGTGGAGCATTAGAATTAGTATAATGTGGTTAAGATTGCGTGTCCTAATTTTAGTTATAAAAGACGTTACGGTAGACATAAAAAATTTAAAAAATCGTGCGTTCATTATATTGACTTTCAATTTGGTTTATCCCCCCATGAGTTTGGTAAGAAAACCAGATATTTGATGTTAACATATAATGAACAATATAACATAATCAATCAACCCACAAATCCGATGCCTGAAGTGGGGGGCGAGTTAAATGGGACGAGTTGAAATTGGGACGAAATGATATATCACTACGGTATAAGCTATACAATAGTCTGCCACAGTCTGTAGTTTCAGCATCAAGTCCTTTGAGCGACGACTTGATAAACTCTGGGAGGAATTACCATACACATTTGACATTGACTCTCAACCAACCACTTTAGGCATCAACACGAACTCAATACATTGCATGGACGACGACGAGCTGATTTTAGAGCCTGTTTAAAACAGCCTTGTATCCGAATTTACCTGAACACCTATAACTATACCTAAATAGCAATATCCGAATAAAGAATTATACATGACCACTCTCCTGGATGAACATTACCAGTAAAGTGTACTAAAATATACTGTCTTTTAATTACACCAAGTTGAAAATGTCTTTAAATTAAGATTTAACACCCTAGGCACTGTTGAAAGGTAGTGGAATCGACGCATGAATGCTACATGTCTGTACAGGCAGGTAAGCTTAAGGGTCAATGACCTGATGTGACCTCCCATCTCAGGGTACCGTGTAATGGAGTCCGTCAGTGACAACATAGATAAGTTTATAAGTACTAAATTATCGTAACAGTTTAAATGACAGAGTAAATATCATTATAAAAGACACATTTATGTATTATGTATTGTTTTTAAACGAGTTCGGTTTCATAGCAAACATAAAACATCATTCTTATAGCAAGTATTTGAGAGTGGATTTTGGAACCCAAAATTGATTTTTGAATTTAGGAAAATCCCTAATGCGTATCATGCTTCTACGACATGAACTCAATCAGACTATGAGCGTAAGATGATTTATTGAATAGATAATTAGTTTTTACAACCACTCAGTAGTGATAATACAGTCATGATGGTGGACCTAAGCACGTAGGTCTTGAAATGTGTGAGTTTTAATGGTCTGGCTTAATAATATAATGTCACAGTATTGTACAATATTGCCGAAATATTGTAAACGGAGTATTTGAGCGCAAAGTTATGTAAATAGGGTCATTCCCAATTTTTGAATACGTGGTCGTGTTAGTCATAGTTCTATTTGTATCATGGAAGGTGCTTTAAATACAGGTAACTCATTAGTTGCGTTAGTAGAACGATCACTCTGTTTACTTCGTCTGCGTCTTTATCATCAGTTTCAGTTTCTAGTACAAATGGCAAACATATCATTAATGGTCGTTATCCTGGGATTTTCAGTGGTAATCCCTGCTGGTACAAGAGGTAAATATGTGAATTTACTGTCTATCGACCTGTCTATTTGCATATTTAGGTATCAGTAACGTTACGTATACTTGAATATAAGTTATATATATATATATATATATATATATATATATATATATATATGTGTGTGTGTGTGTGTGTGTGTGTGTGTGTGTGTGTGTGTGTGTATCATTCTTCTTTCGCCAAGTAGAGTGCTCAATCAACTTGGAGAGCATATCATAAATATATATATGAAACCTTATAAGCTAAAGCGGAAATAGCTGCACCTGGGAAGTTTTTTTGAAACTCTTTTGTTAGATATTATAACTTAAATATTGGTCACCAAAAGACGTATTGAATTCCCTTGTGAGTAAACATAATTGTGTAGCAGTACACGTAGTATGGTGCAATAAATGGGAAGCAGGCATTTTTGGGTCCGCACCTAAAAACCTGTACCCCAATGAATCATGCTTTCAACTTATAACTATACTACTCATAGATAAAACAGCGCCCTCAATTGGCATGTACAATGTCTATTCATTGGTAGTTGAACAATTTTTAGCAAAGATAACGTTGGTTGTCTGTGACTGAAAAAAAACACACACCACATGTACAGTTAGAGATAGGATGAAAGTCCACTGGACTGAGAGGGTTTTTATAATTTAGTTGCTCTTTATGTATATATTATGTATGCCACGTCACTCTTATAAATAAACTGTTTGCTTATTAGTTACCCACATGACATGTCAATGTAAAGCACACAAAATAATTCCATTGAAAGTTTAGTTTCAATGATATTTATGATCATTGATAATCTTTCTGCTAGACGTTCGGGCTTTCTTTCAATACGATAAGCGAACGAAGTTTGCAGTGAGGGCTTGATGTTCCATCCTCGATAGCGATATTCGTTCGTGTGGCGTATTGTATCGTAAGAACATCCGAGGTCTAGCAGCTAGACTAGATCATTGATAGACCAGCCATGTAGGGTACGTGCTCTAATTTTTTTTTGTCAAAAATCCGGTGGCGTGTCCGCTGACCTAAAAAAGGTCAGCGGACAAGTGTACAATGTTGAGTTTCTAATAATGGTTTCTGTATGAGTGGATCAAACAGCGTCAGTGAACACTGACATGCAAAGGGCTGTATTTCTTGTCTATGACTCAGTATCACAACATCGATGGTTAAACCTATCCGTAACCAAGAATCAAAAGAATGCATATTATGAGACATGAATCACACAGACTCCTCAATAGAGAACTAATTTATTATACCAATAAAAGTGACTCCAAGGGAGCCTTCAGTAATTACAAGGTTGAAGGCCAGGGCAAATCAGGCCCATGATGTTTCCTAAAATGTTACCCTCCCCCCGATTCCATCGTGCTAAAAAGTGGTCCTCCCTAAACTTTATTTGTCTAAAACATGACCCTCCCTGTTCAAAACAGTACAACAATATAGTTTAAATACTGTCAGACATGAAAAATGACATACCAGTCCCAGAATCAATGGTTTAAAGGACTTAATCCCACCGCTGCCACCATATTCATAATTAAAGACTGGTTATTTCCCATTACTGTTACCACTACCATGTACATGTGTGTAAAGGCACTGCATTTAATATTCAATACATGTGTATTTGGATCTCACCGGCAGAGCTGAAGGCCACAATGTCCTAAAGATCAGGACCGAGGTCAACATAACCACAGCATTATCCCCATTATCTTACCATGACCTAAGGAACATTTTTCTCAAGTAAAGTGTAAACCTCCCCTAATCCCATTTTCTAAACTATGGCCCTCCCAAGAGAGCCGATTTGTAAAAAGTCCCCCCCCCCCTCCCTCACCCCCCCCCCCTTGTAAATGCTGAAAGCTCAATAAAGATCTCTACTTCTAACAGTCCACTTGACTTGCATTAGAAATGACAATCAAAGACAGTAAATTATTCATTAAATCAAGGGTTCAAAATTGCAGCAATAACGGTAATACTAAATGCTAATTTTCACCAAAATATGCAACTTAGGTGTCCGCCATCTTACCAACCAGTGATGTTGTAATGGTTTTTTTTCGGTCTACAGATGGCGCTATACATGAAGCGTTTTTGTCAGATTCCTTAACTTTTCATACTTACCTTGTGTACCTTCTATCCGATTAGTTTTGTAACATCAATAATGATTTTTTTCCGTAATTTTATATACTTTAATTTAACTGTATATGCTATTGGTCAATATACGTATCGAAAAAAAATGGACTGAACATAATTTAGAACATTGCCCTACATCAGTTATATGTATTGCAATAAAGCTAGAATTCGACTATGCATCTCCCCACAGGTTCCGCAGAAAAAGATGATCACCCCTATATGGCGTATGAGCCTATCCTCAGAGTACCATCCTGTGGGAATATTACACAAACTTTCAGGACTACGTATAAGAGATATCTAACGGAGGAGGACATGGTAAACGTTACGATTGAAGATTCCAACGCTTCCTTTATTAACGGTGTTTCTTATCCAACGCAAGCGAAATCTTGCGTTCAACAAAATTGCATATGGCTGGCCGTCGACGGCAAATACATCTTCATCTCCATCCTCCTGATGGACTCACCGTCTCTGAAGGAAGGATCTCATGGCATGCGATTAATTCTACAGCGGAAGGGTTCAACTGCCATCGTTGATCAACTGAACCAAAAATTCCATGTAGTGCAACTTGCTTTAGGTAATGATGGATATATATCTCCTACTTTACAAATGGACAGGTTTAAGCTTAACAAAGATCTTCAGTTTTATATATGTATAAAGATGATTGGCCTCAGCGAATATTTGCTTAACATGAAATTGACGCCCTCAGAAATCAAATGTAAACTTTTGCTGTTACTATGTTTAAAAAAAACTCCAACCCGTTCTCAGTTAAACTCAAAAGGTAACATCAGCTGTCACCGTACAAATCTTGAAATATTGATCAAAATGTTATCAAAATTAAACCATTTCAGAATCCAATATGGCCGTACAATCCAATATGGCCGACATATACTGTGTTAAGTCTATATGAAAATGAAAGAGTGTCAATGTCCTTGAAAGCAAGATTTGGAACCCAAGTTCGTTTTATTATTTCAAAAAGACCAGAAGCAAGTTTTCATATGACAAAGTTTGGAGAAATTTTACGGACTATAATTTTCAAATAAATTCATCTCAGACGCACTCTACCTTAATCATGCAGTGGCATTCCAAGTCGTTAATTCTTTAGTTTCCCCAGGTTTAAACAATCCACTCTATGACGTCACAAAATGGCGTGGTCTAGTTCGGACCGGAAGTACCCGAAAACTCCGGAATAAATCCGACCGGAACTGACTGTAAAACTCTCATTTTTAAGGTGTTTGCAGACTATTTTTTAAGTTTTAAAAACTAGAATACGTTTCACGGACATGTCGTCTAGCAAAATAGCAATAGTGAATGTGAATATTTAGAATTACCTTTAAAAACAAAATAGAAAGATTCTAACATATTCACCATTTCTTGTACAGAACCCAATACAAAGGATAAAGCCTGTGTTGACACTGAGGTGGTACGAGCTGGACAGACAATCGATAAGAAAGTAACATTACGTGATGCTCAACTTGTGACAAAAAGTAGTAAGAAGTTAACCATCCAATTAGAAAGACAGATACCTGGACGAAACAAAGCACGTCGGTTGGTAGAACTGACAGTTTCAAACATAAGGCCAGGAGTTTCAAATACAACCTGTGCACGGCGGCGAAAATACTGCGTCAAATTCAATATGGCACCGGACAACTCTATCGTTATCAATGCTACCATCAAAGACGTGGCTGTGAAGGACAACGGCGACTATACCATCAAGGTTCGGAATAAAAAAGGTCTGAAGTTAAAACCATTGGCGTTCAAGGTCAAAGCTTTGTCATGCAGGTTCGTCTCAATTTCCACGTACATATCAATTCATATTTTATATTTGCCAATTATTCATATCAGCGCCGTCTTACTTTGTGAGTGTCGTAATGTTATCATAATGTGTGTTGCTGATGGATTTGATGGGTATAACTTGTATATTAAATGAGCAATTTGCATAATGATGAATATTTTACCCGTTTAGGTTATTCTCCAAGTAAAAGCAATTATGGGTTGAAATGAGATGAAAGTTAAGAGAGTTGTAGTTCCAGTGCGTTCGTTGACTTTTGACTAGACAATATACGTTAAAGTGGGTTCTGGAGAGGCATGTTATGACGTCACATTATATAAATGTGGTATGGTTGCCAAGAAACACCAAATTTAAACTTTTTTATTAATCTTCAGTCTGGGCTCACATATTGCTAAATTGTTGCCTCATGAGATTTACCAGACTTACCTTTAGACAAAGTCATGAATATGTATTGCTCATCTAATACATATGTATGTCTGCTTAGTCCCATGATGCAACAGTTGATAACTATGAGAACTGTGAAGGTGAAATCGTGTTTCGGTTTTAAGGCTTTTCTTGGTAATCATACCACATTTATATAATGTGACGTCATACCATGCCTCTCAAGAACCCACTGTTTACTTAAATACCTATATTTCTTGGATCGGTGTTCCTTTAAGACGTCACTATTCATTAGAACGTTGTACTAATTGTAAACAACTTTTCAATATCGCTTCAGATAAATCGACGTCTGTCTAGAAGTCAGCCCAGGGACGCAGATGGAATTCTCTTCCCGGCTAGGCTGGTCCACACACTGCCAAGGCTGGTCAACGATCGGTATCCTGTGACATTGGGCCTGAGTGGTAGAGATTGACCTATCTGGTAAAGGTAGCTATATTTGAAGGAAAACGGGGAGAAATTGTGACTAGACATGTACACAGTAGAAAGTTTTGTTTTTCGTTTGCTTGTTGTGCTTTGCGAGTGACGTCACCGCTTTATAATCCGTAGCCCTATGCACGAATACAGAAAGACTATAAATATACACTTACACCAAACGAAACTAGTATTGTTATATGTAGCATATCACACAGGTGATGGCACCATAATTTTCGGATATACTCTATCTCTCTCTCTCTGTAATCAAAATAGGGTAAGCACCGAATGAGGTTGCATGTACTGCCACTTGAGAAAAGACCCTCTATCAGAGACTCCACCCTACTATTAGAAAAAAATTCATCAACGTCCTTTCATAGCTTATGCCATGTTCTAATGATATGTTTGTGTATGTGTTTAGCTAGCCGATAGTTGACGTGCCGTCGTCGTAACATATGTCGTGGTAAAACATTAAAAAGTAAAGCTACTAAAAATGCAACTTAGATATTTGCCGATTATTTATGAACGAACAGAATCATACTGCTTGATGTTTTGACGATTTGTGAAACGGACGTCTTCCATATAATGGATATATCTGCTTTGACGTAAAGTTCTCTGAGGTGTATCAAATGATATATAGCGTAGAATATTTGCTTTGAATTCGACTGAGTGGTCTTATTCCTATGTATGGCGTAATTCTATCAATGTCATGGCACAAAATAGGTGTAATGTAACGGAAAGGTAGATCACTTAACATTTTTGACAATACGGCTTATTACTTACTATTTATATGTGTGGGGGATATATGAATGTTTGTGTGTGTAAGTGTGTGTGTATATGTATGTATGTATGTATGTATGTATGTATGTATGTATGTATGTATGTATGTATGCATGTATGTATGTATGTATGCATGTATGTATGTATGTATGTATGTATGTATGTATGTATGTGTGTGTGTGTTGTTTTGTGTGTGTGTATATGTGTGTGTTACCGCTCAGCATACTCTGCAAATCAACTTATATTTAGCAATGTTATAGGTTTGTGTGTGAATTTTGTGATAAAATATTTATTTTGCTGCCGTAAATCGTGTTGTGGGAAACCAAAGATATACAGTTTTTCTTGAGGTTCATAACACTACAGATATTAGATTTGACGAATTGTCGGTATGATGACGAACTGTTACAGGCTAACTTACAGACTGCACGTGCCGAAGAGTTTTGGTATTTTAGTGGGTTTTTTCTGTGCTTGTGAACAAAAGCTATTGTTTAAATCAGGGTCTCAAACGCGAAACACTCTGAAATGGTTGTTGTAGCGAAGTTATATTAACATTTACGAATTAATCTCAAGTTGTTTGATTTCTTTTGAAAGAGATGTTAATTTTTTTATATTTTACTGTAGAGTGTGTGTACAGGAAGTCAGTTTAACGAAGTCGAATTATATTATAACATCTTTCTACTTCAACTCCACTGACTTATGTAAAAAAAAAATTTGAGAAACAAACTCATTGCATTTTATACAGTGCGTTGCAGATTGTTGTTCACTCTCTCTGTGTTTGTGCTCCAACCATACAGGAATAAGAAATTGTACATGCTACACTTATTAAGATAGCAAGATTGAATGAATACATTTGTCTAAATAAAATGAACTAGCCATGCCACATCGTGCAGACATAACACGCATTAAGCATTAGGCGTCGGCGTGTCTGTGTTTAGTTATGGTACATTTAATTACTTGATTATATTCAAATTATATGTAGCAAGAACTTGCGATCCTGCTAGAATGTACAATGTGTTATTCGTGTCTGTGTGGCTGCATCAAACAGAGCCAGTGAACACTAGCCTGTAATGAGCAGTCATAAAACGTTGTTGTGAAATTGTTGTGAAATACGTTGTTGTGAAACGTTGTTGTGAACTATGTATAGCCATGGAGGTATTATACCTCCATGGTATAGCGAAAATGATGTAGGCTTGGTTTTTCACTGATGGTACAATACGTTTATGAGACAGAGTTAGACATGTCTCAACTCTAGACTAACAATAACAGAGACACAATAAACACAGCATGATACTTTGCCCAATCACATTGAACACTGAGAAGCATTGCTTCTTTCACAGTCTAGTAAAATCGGGCGTCTAATGAACTTGATGATTTTAATGGCTACAATTATTTATTTTCTGGTAATCACCATTTCAACTTGACTACCTCTACACCTCGATTGTGCACGGTCATGCACCTATGTTATTGTTTTCTGTTGCATTAGAAGTTGTCTGAGGGTGTGTATTAAATGTCGTATCATGTGAGTGAAACACCAAGCCTACATCATTTTTGCTGTAAAACATATATAGCCTATAGTTCTAGTTACTTTCTAGACCAACTGTATTTTGTTTAGTCTATACTTCAGGTACGACATTTGTGTCATGCTATCAGTTACCACTTTGGTTTAGAAGCCTGATAGGACTGAACACCGCGTATCTTATAGTCGATATTTTGATAGACACCAAATATTTAGTAGTGTTCTTTATGATCAAAATCGAGTCAATAACTTTTATTAGTCCGTCCAGAACCAGACTCGTTTGGTTGTTTTAAACAAAATGTTATGTTTTCAGCCGCAATGAGAGAAACTTTAATTTGCATTCAAAGATACGTACAACTTTGTACCAGGAAAGATATTTATAGATCAGCATTGTTTTTTTGACACACTGCTTTTTAACAACTTTAAATGTACAAGTATCCCACAATGTGGAAGAAATTCAAGTATATGTTGAATCATATAATTGATGATGGTCCAGAAATGGAGGGACGCAAGAATTCATCACTGGGTCAATATGTAATGCAATCTTTGCATAATTTTACAAATGAAATTATTAATATCTCACCAATAAATGAAAATACTAAGATATACGTGTGTGCTTGTCATTGTTGTATGCATTAGTCATCTCAGATGGTAGTTCACTTCAAATCAGTTCTTTTTCCTCCACTAACTACAGCCGTGTATTATAGCAAAATAGAATGTCAAACTCTGGAAGACATGCCCTCAGACAAAACCGTAGTATCTAAAACAGCGATGGTGACATCATATCCTTTGATATAATACATGATGTACGCTGTAGGTAGCTGTTAGTGCGGTTGAGTGGTTAACAGGATGACGACGTCATGCTCATATGCAAATGATATAGGAGGTATTTTCCAGTGATTACAGTCATGTATAACTCTGTCAACTTGCTAAAATTAAAACTGACGCATCCGGCATTTTCCGAAATGGAACAAAAATGCTCTGATGACGACATTGTCAGTTGTGTCATACATTGGTCCTCTATGAATGGGAGATTTGTTTATAGAAAGTATGTTGGGTTGGACA
>NC_135557.1:7036215-7098715 GCF_964340395.1 Glandiceps talaboti | reverse complement strand
TCCCATTTACGCTCCGAAATCAAAACTGACTTTTATTTATTTCTTCTTTTAAATCAAAATTGGTTTGTGATATGAAGAGCCTCCTGGTTGCCGTACTGTAGCCTACCCGTAGCCTACATGTAGCCAACCTGTAGACTATCTGTAGACTATCTGTAGACTACCTGTAGCCTACCTGTAGACTACCTGTAGCCTACCTGTAGACTACCTGTAGACTACCTGTAGCCTACCTGTAGACTACCTGTAGCCTACCTGTAGACTACCTGTAGCCTACCTGTAGACTATCTGTAGACTACCTGTAGCCTACATGTAGCCAACCTGTAGACTATCTGTAGACTATCTGTAGACTACCAGAAGCCTACCTGTAGACTACCTGTAGCCTACCTGTAGACTAGAGAAGAACTACCATCACTACCATTTCGCTATCCTACCTGATATTTTTTTTATTTGCACTCCGTTATCAGAGTAGACGACGAGTGAACGAATCGCTGAATAGTGGTAGCGATAGTTCTTCTAGGCTACAGGTAGACTACAGTACGGCAACCGAGGACGCTCATCATATTATAAATTAATTTTTCAATAATTAATAGTTGAACGAGCGCAGTTTTACCGCTGAAAATGGTGCGGGGGGTGGGTATAGGAGAAGAACTGTTTGTACACGTCATTTCCTGTATACAAAGTATCTATGTAGTATTAGAGCTAAATCTTAGATTACTGGTTCCGAACATTTGAACTTGGAAAACAATAATCGATAAGTAGATTCATTTATTCTATTCTATTCTATTCTATTCTATTCTATTCTATTCTATTCTATTCTATTCTATTCTATTCTATTTTATGTTATTCTATTCTATTATATTCTATTTAAGAAACACTTCACTTCACTTCATTTTAATATAGAATTTTAATAACTGTAAGCGGTTGTTGTTCAACCGATCGTACGTGTGGACAATCGCGTGTGCTGAGGTGTCACTTCATTAGTCTGTTGAAACATGTGAAAGTTAGAAGGTGTGGAGATTCTCAAATCAATGAGCAGACACACACTTTGTGCTCGGAAGAACTGGATATTATACCAATAGTTAACAACTGATAACAACAGGGAAATGTCATGATTAATGATCTACCTTTCACTTGTCTCGCCTTACCAAAATATAGATGACTACCGAATACTACATGTCGTAAACTGAAAGATCGACTTTACCCTCATCGGCCATTTTGAGCAATAATCATAATGGCTGACGTGTGAGGGAGCCCCGACATGGCATATCTTCCAGACTAGACATCCCCCCCTCTCTCTCTCTCCTCTCTCTCTCTCTCTCTCTCTCTCTCTCTCTCTCTCTCTCTCTCTCTCTCTCTCTCTCTCTCTCTCTCTCTCTCTCTCTCTCTCTCTCTCTCTCTCTCTCTCTCTCTCTTCAGAGCTAATGTCTGAATTACAAAATTGATTATAGTTAATTAAAGTGATTGGTAATATTTGTGTATTGTCATCTGCAAAGTACGTTATCAACAACAATTGAAAAAAATTCTTAAAACAACAATTTTATTCTAGGTTATTTACATATTCATTTTATGGTACAAATGTTTGAATGTGGTTATCGTCTTGCAGTACATATATATATACCATATAGGAGTTTGACTGACATCACTATCTCACGTCATGCAGTCATATCCCATCGTAAAAAAAACTACTCGCCCTCTGTGCACGTACACGAGATTGTCACTCTTGTATGACTTGCTGCTTTGACTCAATATCACTCCCATTGTTGGTCAGAAACAGAGGGGGCGTTCGAAATCGGGGAAATCGTAATATGGGGATGGAATTGACGTATGGGGCAGTTATAATTATCAAATATAATTACCCTATAGGTTATACAATGTGTATTTGTTGATATACATGTACATTTTGTTGTTATATAATTGATTTGGGTTCGTTTCAGGAAGTGATTTTAGTATTGCTGTGTTTCAAGTTACCAACAGCTTCAATTGTTTAGGTATGCTTTTATTCTAGGTAATAATATACTCTATCGCAGTCTAGTTCCTATGCCATAATACTACGATTATATCAGGCTTCATTCACTAGGTCTAGTCAAAGTTGAACATTGTACCGTGAATCTGACTAAACCCCATGCAGGGCAAAGGGTTAATGGCGCATGTCAGTAGTAATCCATCACAGATTGACAGGCAGTTGTAATTGGTTTACTTCCTTCAGACAATTGCTCATTCTAATAATCAGTTAGCAAATCTGTTTTGTCGTGGGGGATACAATAACGTCATCACGTTTATATGAACGCTGTCTGTCGGGGTAGCACAGATTTCTGTACTAGAGTATAACTTTGACTAGACGTAGTGAGTGGAGATGATGGTTGTAATCGTAACTAGTATCATATTGGAACTAGACTAATGCTATCGGGACTCACAAACAGACAACAATAAACCTATATATATTCTCGAGTGCAAAAATATTTCAAGTAGATACCGAAATGTATAAATTGTATGTCAATGTCTGTAAATATTGTGTTCACGTCTCTTTATAAAAAATGTACTAATTCAGTTAAAACAAAGTAAATCAAAGTCTCGCCGTTGTCTGCGCTTCTGTTAGTTATTCATTTTATAATAAGGAATTAAGTAAAGCGAGTAGACAATGATGCTTAATAAATAAGGTATACATAAAGTAAAAATATGTTTCAAAGTTGATCACTTAAATTATATAGCAAATAACAAATTTGTTTACTCTCAGAGTACGGATGCCATAATTGAGTATATACTAGCCCAAGTATATATGTATCTATTTCATGAACATCATCATGGATATGATCTTGACATTGAGGGTGTTACAACTAAAATGACGCTGGATTGGTCTTTCATTTTAACTGTGGCTATATAAACTGTTATTCTATCACAGGGGACATGTGAAATATATGGGAAACTGTCGGTGTATTTTATTCTCAGTGTTTGTCGTCAGCTGCTGTGAGATACTTTTCTAGAGGTACACATATAAGGTGTTAATTGCTCCGAGACACTTCAATACCTTCTGTAAGCATTCGCCATCCAGCTTATGGTGGGGAGGAGTAGTTTATCAGCACATGCTTGGCGTTTAAAAAAATGACCTGATACTGGCAAGAGTCAAGCATTGATAATAGGTATACCCAAAACGTGCAAATCTTGGCATGAATGTCTTCTGTCCCCTGTGTTCCTACCTTGAATGAGTTCTTATTCCTCTTTTGCCACTTTCTTTCATCATTTTCATCTTCTTCATTATCTAAAATTGATCATTCTTCTAAATGTACGTAAGCTTTCAAAGTTGGTCAACTCTAATCCAATCCAATCCACTCTATGAACACTACTCCAAACAGAATACACGACCACGCTTCCCCTTCCCATCATCACCCCACTGATACCACCCAGACTTCCCCGTTTTTCTGATGACTCATTTTGGTATTCCCGTATATTAAGTCGATCAAAGGCGTTAACTAAAGATATACCTACGCATTTACTGAAAAAAAGGGGAAGTCCCACTCAATGTAAAAACCAACCATTCGTCTTTGGGGGAAGTGAATCAATACTACAATGGACTCATATTTTCCACTTATATCAGTGAATTGACACTTGACCTTTACACAATTGCTGGTAAGCTTGGCTAACGCACGTAGGAAATGTCATTTGTTTTCTGTCATCAAGTGCTATTGTGAGCTCGGCCAACGCACAATAAGCATGCTTTATTTTCTCTCGAGATCTATGTCTGAAATATTGAAAAGCTTATTATTTCCTCCATAGAACTGATTTAAAATGTTACTATCTGGTGTGAAAACGGGTTGATTCTTTTACGTTCATGCATGTCTGTCCACACTTTCTTCAGCGCTGTCTGTTTGTTCTTTTGACAGTTAACCATACACGTCACTATATACATGATATTACTATATACTACAAATAAACCCACACACGTTCAAAAACGTGTGAGAAATGAAAAACACCGATTCATTTTGTTAACCTTTGGTCATGATAGTTAAAAGTTGTACCAGATATAACAGAGGCATACATTTTTTTTCTTTCGAACAGGCAACCAAAACATTCATTATATTCACTGAAAAATGTTCGAATACCAAAGATCAGACATTGTACACGTTAATGACAGGTCATTTTATCAATAAATAGGACATGGGTTGAAATAGCGATTGCGTTGGTGTATTGGTTTTAGGGTGCGGACCGAAAAATAAATTTGATAGGATATATATCATGTGTATAGTAATACAAATAGGTTTACTCACAGGTAACGCTATATTGTTAGTGGTGTACGATGTTTCCAACAAGTCGTTATAAAAATCTATATCTAACACACAAAAAAAAACTTTGTTCAGCTAATGCAGTCTTTAGAGCTTCATATTAAAACAACGTGGGGGACACGTAATATCACATTTCTTTAAAGTAACACAAACTGAGTTTATGCGATTTTTTACCCGAAAAAAATGAAAATGCTTAAATAAAACCACATTCCATTAAAATGTCAATGTCAATGCATGCCTTCTATAACATCATGATTGTCTTCTGGCATTGTTAGAACAATTTCCTGAACATTTTTGGTAAGTATGATAGATTACGTCATCGGATCGTTTCATGAGTTATATCTTAATCAACCAGATTTGAGTTCAGTCAATTGCAAGTGATGGTTATGTAATAGTTCTGGTATTACAATACTGTGAATACCTTTTAAATATACAGTAAAAACTACACCAATGATTTTTGTTGTTACAGATGTTAACAACTCTACAAATCCCATTTTGGTTTGTAAATTCACATTACCATTATGGGAAAATTAAAACATTCTTAATGAATGGCCTATAAATGAGAATTAACACCCACCATTTTATCAATATGTCTATGAATATTTTCAAAAGAACAGCAAGTCCAGTGGACTTGAAGAAATTTGAAATTCAAATAGGCGCTGCTGACCTTGACGTAATTTGAGAGCATACACAAAGTACTGCAAACTATTCAGAACATAATGCTCTCAAAAAAATAAGTTAACTTGAAATATCGAGAAGGGGAGACAATGTTTGAACTTTATCATCTAAAGGTCTCCAACTGAAAACTGTAAGTTTACCAATGTAAAGTTATTGATAGTCATGTGATAATTTTACGCACGACTGTATCCGTGAATGAATGAAAGTCAAAGGTTATGAATAATTGTAATAAGTTCAATAAAAAATATACTACAAATTCGAACAAAAAACTATTTCAATTATGTTGATAAAAGGATTTGTGATTACATGACCTACGTTAAAGGTCACAATGACCTGATACAGCCTTGAGTCACATCCGGGGAAGGGTGATAATCGGAACAACTTTAACGTCATTTGACTAGTAGATATCATAAAATAGACCAACGACCTTATTGCATGTTAAGAAGTAAGACAGAATAAGAGGTGACAGTTACAATCTTGACGTGGGACATATATACAGTGACAGATGTCAAAAATATACCTTACACGGTTTTTCCAGTACAAAAAAATGAGAAGCGAAACATTGATCACTTGTGTACAAACAAGTACGCACTATTATAAATCAATTACCTTAATTTTCAGCTATCGACCTTGAATTGATAGACGTGGAAAATACACGAGTGTGTATTATTTGCACCTACAGCTAATGTCAAGGTACAATTATATAACAGACTCCAATGTGAACTATTAGTAGGAAAATTCCTAAAGATGGCGGAGTTGTGTTTATTTGTTTGTAAGTTGGTTAAGTCCAGTGACGTGCTCAGCAGCATGATGTGGCTGATTGAATCGAGAAACGGAACAACAACAACAAAACACTTCCATATACGTTCATTCCTAGTTTTCTTTCCAACAAATGAGTAATGACTTCTTTAAAATTCTTACTCTGACATTTTTTGTTTGTTTTAAATTTGACCAACATTTAAACTAACATTGTTACATTTTGTCGTCTGCCGTGATCAAAATATT
The DNA here is from genome assembly GCF_964340395.1 of Glandiceps talaboti. Classification (NCBI taxonomy): domain Eukaryota; kingdom Metazoa; phylum Hemichordata; class Enteropneusta; family Spengelidae; genus Glandiceps; species Glandiceps talaboti. The sequence goes on along the minus strand of NC_135557.1, from coordinate 7,092,758 downwards.
ACTAATATTTTATAAATTTTGTCCTCTAGCACGAAAAAAAATCTTACTAATGCTTTTTCTTTTCATTATAACATCAAACAGCTACATTCCATTTGCGTGAATTACTACCAAACTAGAGAGGGTATAGAGTTTCAATTAGGTTGCACGATTCTTTCTACATCTCACACAGCGTTTGTTGATACGAATTACCGTTACACAAGCAAAATACAGACATTGATAGCACGCACGCATATGAAATGCACATTTTATCTACACTATGAACATTGTTTGCTCTGACATTAATATATTGATGTTGATTTGTTTTCCTAGTGAGATAAAATTCATCATTTGATAGGTTTAATTTGTAACAAAAAACGTCGTCCAAGACGTAAAAATAATTGTATCACCTGAAACAAAATATCATCTGGCTTGACAAAGGTTTAGCGGCTGGCTATTTTTTTTACCATTACTGCTACATTTTAACGGCTGGCTCAATACAAACCTTGGCAACAGTACTACATTTTAGTGGCTGTCTCGGCAATAGTCTTACTAATATTGTTGCATTTTAGCAGCTGGCTCAATAAAAATCTAACTAAACACTGCTACAGTTTACCGGCTGGCTCGACAAAAATCATATTATTTAACACTGCTACATTTTCACTATCTACTCGTCTAGATCAACAAAATACTGCCATATCTTTGCTGGTGAGATTTGTTGTAGAGTCAAACGATATATGAAATGTAGTACTGTCCGTTAGAATTTTGGAGCTTGGCGAGAAAATGTAGCAGTGTTAGTAAATTTCGTCGCGCCAGAATAGGTTTTGCTGGTTTCATGATTAAATATGCAAAATAAATCTTCTGCCAAATAGAAGACTGAATACAATAGACGTTTAAAATTTGATCAAGGGTTGTGATGACAAACGTGGTACATATACGACAGTTGCCAACAAATTTCACAAAAAGATACTGCAGGTATTTGACAATAAATTATAGTTACAAACCAACGTTAATATAATAAATATCTATTGGTTAATGCACGTGTTCGACATTTTGTATTCTCACTTTGTCTTCAATATGTATAATGATGTATAACACTGACACACCCCTGTAACTGCCCTGTTCGACATTTTGTATTCTCACTTTGTCTTCAATATGTATAATTATATATAACCCTGACACACCCCTGTAACTGCCCTGTTCGATATTTTGTATTCTCACTTTGTCTTCAATATGTATAATTATATATAACCCTGACACACCCCTGTAACTGCCCAACGGTCTTCTACACTATACTTCCCCTAGCGAATATATTCTTTACAGCTTCTGTAAGGAGATGGGATTAATATTAAATTCTTCACATTCCTCCAGTGTTCCCCATTAATATATGTTAGTTGATGGTGTTGCAGCGTTTCCCATCATCATTAGCATATTAAACATCACAACAAATACCTACATTAACCCATTCAATTATTCGCCGACAGGGTGAATGACAAATCAGAACATTTGTGGCCCATATTACAATTATTTTAAAGTTAAATTATTCAAAATAACAATAAGTTCACTTTTGACGATTGAGAATTACAGTTCTCCTAATCATAGATCATAAGCTTTTAAACATTTCTAAATCACAATATCTAATAGTTTAGTTTCTTCCAACAAACTTCCACGACTAAAAAACATCTACTCTAGCCTTTGCCAACTAAGTATTAAAACCTATTGCTATGAGATTTCTAAAATCGTAATGAATTTTTACATCAATAATTTGATACTGGTCCATTATAATTATAACAAGATTGAAGATATAGTAATATAATGTAATAATATAATATAATATAATATAATATAATACAATATAATATAATATAATATAATATAATATAATATAATATAATATAATATAATATAATATAATATAATATAATATAATATAATATAATATATTATATCATATAATATGATATGATATGATATGATATGATATAATATATTAGAATAGAATAGAATAGAATAGAATAGCATAGAATAGAATAGAATAGAATAGAACAGAATAGAATAGAATAGAACAGAATAGAATAGAATAGAATTTGATATAATATAATATAATATAATACAATATAATATAATATAATATAATATAATATAATATATCATATAATATGATATGATATGATATGATAGAATAGAATAGAATAGAATAGAATAGAATAGAATAGAATTTTATATAATATAATATAATATAATATAATATAATATAATATAATACGAATTTGGCTTGAGCGAGTCATGCTCTCGAAAAGATTTTGTAACAAGTTTCTGTATCATTACCATATTATGCATTGCTATCAAAATAATACAACATAGTATCAAAATTGACGTTTTTTCAAAGGTTTTGACAAAGAAGCACGTGTATACTACCTTACAATAATAATGATCATATTTATAAACAAAGAAGAACCCAAGCATATATTTAAGCATTCGAAGTCTATTCGCGCCCTTCACTGAAACTACAAATGACGTAGCGTTTGTTTTAGATAGAAAACCAGACTGTATGGAACACAAGAACTTAAAAAGTAATAATATACAAATTAGAATGATTTCGGGACACTCCGCAAACACCGCTTTGACTTTCAACCATCAATTTAAAAAAATAAACAGCCGTCAAAAGGTTGTCGTACAGAACAGACGAAATTCTGATCCTAGCCTGGAGAACATACATCAATATCTAAAGTTACAAAGTTAAAAACTAATTTTGATTAACTTTTTGTTCTGTTTACAATGGATTGTGCTTTAGTGTAGTATCAAATTCGGGGAAAACCTAGCACATTTCAAACTATTCTCTGTTAACATCAAACCAGTAGACACCGCTTCGATTCTTCTGACAGTATATAAATAATACGAATGAGAAACACTTCCACCATTCTCTCTTGTGTTGAACTGGTCATGGTACGCTATTGAAGTATAGAAATAGGTCTATCAGATCCAATTTTCGTTTACTTAGAAAAGTTAGGTTAACCGAACATTGAGGATTTGGCCCCAAAACTGAAAAAAAAACTATTTTACGCTACTTCAGAAGTTTAAAGTTCTCTCTCTCTCTCTCTCTCTCTCTCTCTCTCTCTCTCTCTCTCTCTCTCTCTCTCTCTCTCTCTCTCTCTCTCTCTCTCTCTCTCTCTCTCTCTCTCTCTCTCTCTCTCTCTCTCTCTCTCTCTCTCTCTCTCTCGATATATTCATCCTAACTCTAAAACTAAATTCTTAAACATTACAAGTCTACCTTGAACTAATATTTGCAATTTTTTAGGCGATATCGCTTTTACTCCTACGTGAAAAAAACGCCCAAATTTTATTAACTTGTAGAGTTATTGTTAACTTGAAATGGACTTCGATCAATATGAGTGGGTGTTGATGTTTTACGTCACACGTTCATTGTTAACATCCGCCAATTAAGTTTAGGTACAGTTATAAAAGGGCACTGGCGGGAGTTAGAAGTCACTTTTAACCTGCAGACGATAAAACCACCACCATGAACATATCTAGAAGATCTTCAGATTACCTTGTCTTGGTCGCAGGTAAGACTACTATTCATTCATTATTACTTTTTACCACGGTGAATCGTTTTATCTTGTTTTGCTGCGTCACCAAAGAGAATATACTACACATGGTAACCTTGCACTATTTTTTTTCAGGCACACATAGCATTAATATTTTGGTCGGCTTTTAACACGTTGCGTTCATTTTTGGCGGTGCCATCCTGTGGGGGGGGACGATGTCTCTCACAAGTTGTGTTACATGCAGTATGAAGTTATCGAGAAATCTTGGACTGAACATTTTTAAGTTAATTCTATTTAAAATCGCCCAGATAACTTTAACAACTTTGAACACGTGAGAACGATCGGATATCCTCCTCTATGCCTCCTAGGTAAGCCGTCATTAATGCTTATCTAGCAGTAAACGTTGTCCTAAAAAGGGCCAGAAAATGCAGTTTTCGGAATCTGAGCTCGGTTAGGGAGTCTCTTATGTCTAGTCTTGTTTCCGTCCCATTCCTCACATGTTCTTTACTAATCAAGCTGTAAGTTACATCTGAGCATAAACACATGATGAAAATACTACAAAGACAACATTATCGTTAAATTTGGATAAGAATATATAATATTATTACACCTCTGTCTACTTCAAAAGTGTTTCATTCATTGTCACCTACTATAGCATGATATACCAGTATGTTAGTTTGAAATAAGTTACATCGACTGATCAAACGTCACTGTCACCTTCTTGTAAAAAGCTCGACTTCCAATGGAGGGTATAATTGCATGTTATTAATTCCAATCTGACATAAATGTAAAATAAAATATCGGAAAACGAACTATAAAGCAGTACCATAATAAATGACCTTTCGAGTAATAGACGGTTTTTCAATATTCATAAGTCTGTGTCAACTCATAACATGGTCAACCCAGTAATGGTATTACGTCACCATGGTTAATCATACATACATATTATGGTAATCCAACAGAACATGACGTCATTATGTAACTGATGGTAATTAGCAATTAGTATTTGGTAGAAATAGACAAGATGATATTTTCCAAAAGTTTAAATTCAATGTTTAGATTAACATTAATTATCCAGTACGTTTACGAGTCCATTTCAGTTAGTTCTTGAGCTTTTAATGAGAAGTTGAAAAGATTTGATTTTAATATACACTGGATATTGAATCACATCCAACCAGTATTAATCTAGTATTTAGTATTGATAGAGGATTTAAAGAAAAAATTAGTAACTATTTCAAAATATCATATACCTATGGTGCATAATACAGTGACCAAAAATAGCTTCAACTCACCCGTTCTGTACTTCTGTAAATTAACTGTCGTTCTATAAATCCGAAAATAAGAGAGATTTCAGGGTACCAATTCATGTAATCCACTTAGGTAAAATAACAGAACGCGGGAAAACATTTTCTAGCGTTAGAATGTGAGAAATAATATAAACGGAAAAAAAAATATTTGTGTAAACGAATTGTTACAGAGCGATCCGAACTGTAGCTAGAACACAAATGTTTTAATATTACATTGTTAAACGGAAGTTGAAAGCGGAACAATGTTTTGAGTCGTGTGTGGATTTTCCATGTCGTAGTGGTAATCCCGAACCTATTTTAGACAGGGACAGTTCAAGTGAAGATGTAATTAAACATGGAGTGGACAACGACATGGGGGAAATGCTCATGACAATTTAATTTTCAACTAGAGAACCCTTTTATTGTATGTTTTTCAAAACGCGCAATAACCCTTTCGTTTACGGCTACATACTAGTAGTTTCAGAGGTCAAACAATGAGGGAGTGATTGAGTGAGTGAGTGAGTGAGTGAGTGAGTGAGTGAGTGAGTGAGTGAGTAAGTGAGTGACTGACTGACTGACTGACTGATTGACCTAATGAATGAATGAATAGATGGATGGATGGATGGATGGATGAGGATGAATGAATGAATGAATGAATGAATGAATGAATGAATGAATGAACGCACAATCAATCACTCCATCCATCAATCATTGGATCGACCGATAAATCAATCAATCAATCAATCAATCAATCCATCAATCAACTAATCGATTAATCACTCAATCAATCAAATTTGCTATGACTGTGAATGCATAGATTGCAATGGCTTCGTAAACAATTCGGTAGATTTGACATATTAGACTGATATAACGACTAAGTTTGTACCTAGTTCCTTTGGATAAAACTGGCAAATAATATTAACGAAGTAATAATATACCGAAATAGACCATCATCACACACTCGTGATAGCTAGTTTTGAAATTCCTGGTCATAACCGCAATATACATAAACTACCTACACACATGGAGATATTAGCACGTGTCACGGCAACTCCTACGAAAAAATTACTTTGCATATCCACCACAGATATTGTTTTCATTACTGATTATGAGTAGTGTCTATATAAAAAAAAAAAACATTTTTATTCTAGTGTAGTCAATGTAATATAATGCGTTGTATAAATAGTTATGTGTTTATTAAACAGTTATTACAAATATTATTAGTTTCATTCCTACAAGATTATAGCAGTTATCCGCTAACCTTTAAATCTATAGAAGAATAGACATTGAAGGATTATCACGAACTACAGCAATTTATTATCAATTTATCATTTAAAATTAAGCAATCATTTTTCTCAAAATATATCAAAAACTAATTCGCCAATATTTCTAATTATTGGAATACGTCATTGCCTATAAATATCAATTTGTTGTTTTGTTTCGTACGTCAAATGAAGAATGAAACTTACGTGTCAGCTGATATGATTTCAAATTCGATAATTTCAAAAATTATTGACGATGTACACGGGGCAATATGATATAGAGCGTCATACCATTGTAAATAATATGGGAAGGGGTTTATAAAGGCTCTCTCCCTCCCTCCCTCCCTCCCTCTGTCGCTCACTCGTTCTCTCTCTCTCCTTCTCTCTCCCTCCTTCCCTCCCCCTCTCTCTCTCTCTCTCTCTCTCTCTCTCTCTCTCTCTCTCTCTCTCTCTCTCTCTCTCTCTCTCTCTCTCTCTCTCTCTCAATGGCTGAGTTGAAATCTCTATAAAGAGGTCGTACAACAAGTTGTTAGTTGGTCACTGTGATGGTTCGAAGGATATCAATCATTGAAATATTCAAATTCTCCATATTTAAGTAGAAATTATTGAATTTAACTAAAGATGTAAATAGATTATTTTTATCCTGCTTCCATGAAATTGAAGAATAAACCTCCGGACCTTTGTAAGCATTTATAATTAAAAAATTTTTTTTTTTCAAATTTCACGGACAGTGGAAACATTTTAAATACAAAAAGTTGCATTGACACTTTTCCTGCAGAATGTTTTTGTGATATCTAATAAAACAGTTTCGAAAGATGATCCAATTACAGTTAGTGAAGATTTTCAATTACTGCAGCCAGGTTTTAGATGAGAACAAGAAGTATCATATAGTGTAATATCTGGCCGTTCACACACTCGGTAAATCACATTATATTTGTATAGTTTCAATCCGTAGGTGTATTAGTTTACATATATACCTCAGATACGAGGTATTGTATATTTTATTTATAACATACCGTACCGAGAAGGCTATTTCCAAACCGTTAGTAATCACTAGTTTAGTATCTGCCCACGATGGGGGTGTTGCTGACGAGATTACAGGATTGTTTCAATTTCCAATAAAGGTACGCAAATTTAATATGTCCCAACCATACATACATCCCTCACTCACCCCACCCCACCCCATCCCATAAGAACATACATCCATCTTAGTAAACAGATTCGTCTGGTTAGAATTGATTATGTTATTGTACACCTTAAACAGTATTGATTCACCTGGGGGGGGGGGGGGTTAAACACATTTTTGTAGCTGTACACATAATATGGTACAATAAATGCAATCAAATTGATTTTTGAGGCCGCACCTAAAAATCACCCCCCCCCCCCCCACTGCGATCACGACTTTAACCAGCTGGTAAACGTCTTCTGGATGTACAATGTCCGATAATTGATATTGTAAAATCGTTCAGTGAATGTCATGTTAGTTTCGAAAGAAATATTACTCCAATAATAGCTAATGTGACTGTAATGTTTTGAATGAAAAGATGTCAATTAAATTCCACTTTGCAGGATCAGTTTACATTCATTAATGACGTCAGAATAACGTCACTCTAAGATTACTTAGTTTATTTATAATGTTACGAAGCATTACATCACGTGACTACCTACACAATCTATCAACAAGATTACTAATGTATCAACATACAACGTGAAACGGAGACTAGAATGTGATATCCATTTGCATTATGGGTAAATCGCTTTTTATGACTAAGCAGTTTCAAAAGATTTTCCAGTTGCAGTTATAAAAATTCGTATAAAAAGTATTCACTCATTTTGAACGTTAATTTCTTGTTATGTTTACAGTGTTTATAGTGGCACTATTTTGCCGTGCAGGTTTCTGTCGACCACAGATTGTCACAGACGATGACCACATGGTAACACTGCGATGCGCTTATGAAGATCCAATCGAAGCCTACTCTAGGGTAACAATTCAGTGGAGAAAAGAAATACCAGAGCGACCTCTCTACAGTCCCACTTTGGTTACGATGGTAGATTTTATCGTAGAGGGCGTTGCTGATACTCGGTATGGTGCTACGCCTGAAGGATGGTTAACAATTGAATCTCCGATCACATTGTCCGATCAGGGAACCTACGTTTGTGTTGTAATATTCACTTTAGATGAGATTGTAGATGGTAATGGATACATCACACTCAGCGATAGAGTTGAACTCGAAGTCATGAGTAAGTTTGAATCATATTATGTTAGCCTTGACAAAGACAATTCAAAATATCATGTTTTTTACATACATACATACATACATACATACATACATACATACATACATACATACATCATTTCATGTTCGAATAAAGACAAACAAATGATAACAGTAACATGACTTTGATTGTAACGTAACACAGGTGCAGTTGACCAAGTATATATCTATCCAAAGCAGCTGGGAATATTATCAGGCATAACTGGAAAGATGAGAATGAGAGGTGAACCAATGACAATTGTGTGTAATGCAACATATAGCAAACCAGCTGCGCATATAGAGTACACAATTATAAATAGTGATGGTACTGAAGATGACATAATGAGTTATGTGGTGTCTGATACTTCAGTAGAAATTGTCAACGATGATCTAGTGAATTCAATCAGTGAAGTAACATTGGTGGCGCCACAAGATCTGGCTGATAAGCATAGCCTAAGTGTTACTTGCCAAGCTATACAGGAAGTGACCACCCACCCAATGACAGCATCTCTGCTGGTTGATGTTTATCCTGCAGCAGGTCAGGCCAACATATTTTTGTTGTTTTTCGTGATATCGTGATGGTGTTGTGGTTAGAATAGAGAAGAACTGTTTATTTGTAAAGTACCAAATGTAGAAATCTAATATTATAAAAAATCAAAAGAGCAAATAAAAGCACAGACGACATTAGCAAAGAGCCTCGGTCTGAGCAATGACGTAACTTCCGTTGGTACAATTTGCAATGTTACGTTGCCACTTCATTTGGTGCTAGAATGTATATATGAATACTATAACATTACTAAATGATTTACAACAAACCACCCCGAATCGACGTGGTTATAACTAGCATTACTTGCGTGTTTGTAAATATCAATATTAGAACGACTACGAGATAAACCTAATCATACGATAAGCAGCATATTTCATGAATTTTAGTTTGTTTACTTTATTACAGGCAAAAAGAAGAGAAAGGGAAAGGGAAGAAAAGGTAAAAAGGGAAGACGTCAGAAGAAACAAAAATGTGAAGATTAAATCAGATGGACATGAAAAGCTGTGCATCGTCTTTATAATACCGTAATTGAGAAATGTGCAGATGATCAATCGTCACCCGTTTCTTCCTTCACTGCCATCGCAATATAAGTAGATTAACCCAATACAACCATAGAGTTACACTATCTGCCAAACTGTACAAGTTCTCACAGTTTCACCAGCGTAGATATATATTTAGATTGTTCATTTGAAAGTATGTGATTAATGCACTTGTTTTCATTACTGCTAAAACAATAACCTGATAAATCCTTTGACATGGAACCCTATGAGTCATGACGTGCGAGTGTAAGCGTGGAAAATTCGTACTTGCAGTGATTTCTACTGCACTTCCACTCGTGAAAACACAGCTGCAGCGAACACTACAAGCACGAAATACCTGAGTACATACACTGACACTCACGCAGCATGTAGTTCTGTTATTACTACGTACAGATGTTTATCAAGAACGCCAATTTTATGTAAAAATGATATACTGTACTACAACCCACGCGCATTCCCGAGTCATGTACATCAATCAATCGCTCCCTCATTTGCATATCATTTGCATGCAGGTATGCGATAATGTAAATACGTGGTGCAATAAATCTCTGGTACATATCTAATAACATATTGTACCGTATTTTCATATTTTTGGAAATAAGTGAAGTATTCAAATTCAATGACAATGTCATCCTGAAAACATTTACAAGTACATATAAACATGTGTATGCTTTATATGCAACACTTTGACTGCCATAATTTTGTATTTTGTTTACTATACAGCTCTTGCACTGCCACAGAATCTTTAATTTGTTCATTAATTTTGCGTTAGTGTGATACATTAATTATACGAACTTATCATATTATGAATTTACATGTGTGAAATTGAATGTGTATTTTATTCAAAAATGGACAATGACAATAAACTGATGATTCGTACATGAATGGCAAAGACCAAGGTTGGTTCATTTAATTATTTATATTTCTATCTATCTATCTATCTATCTATCTATCTATCTATCTATCTATCTATCTATCTATCTATCTATCTATCTATCTATCTATCTATCTATCTGTCTATCTATCCATCTACCTATCTATCTATCTACCTACCTACCTACCTACCTACCTACCATCTATCTATCTGTCTGTCTGTCTGTCTGTCTGTCTGTCTGTCTGTCTGTCTGTCTGTCTGTCTATCTATTTATCTATCTATCTATCTATATATCTATCTATATATCTATCTATATATATGTATATCTATCTATCTATATATCTATCTATCTATCTATATATCTATCTATCTGTTTGTCTGTCTGTCTGTCTGCCTGTCTGTCTATCTATCTATATCTATCTATCTATTTATATATCTATCTATCTTTATATATCTATCTATCTATCTATCTATCTATCTATCTATCTATCTATCATATTGTTTGTCTTTAAGGAAAACAATCAATACTGCAGACTTCAATATAAAAGTTATAAAATTTGCGGACAATTCAAAGAACTTGGGGGAAACATTTACAACAGACAATAAATGAAAACTCATTTTTCTTCATGGGATTTCCTATATCAATACAGAATTCCTATCCCAATTTAGAAAAAGAGTAGAACATATTACCGTGCATGATTAAATGAAATTGATAAAACATACACTCCAAAGTAAAGATCAGACAACCTCTGATTTGATTTGGGAGAACAGTGTCCCACTGAAATCGAGTCTGTATATGAAAGATTTCTATATAAAAATTGATTTGATTTGATTGGTTTCCTATCTTTTGTAATATAAAATCACAAAACGATTTTCCCATTTCTCTAACTTAAATCGTCCTATAGCTAGAATGTACCAGTTTTGTGTTTTAGTGTAAGCTGTTTTGATGATGTACTCCCCAAAAATTCAAACCTCACCAGACTATAGAGCCCCAGTTAAGAGACAGCAAGATGCTTATCTCACACAGACTATAGAGTCTCAGTTAAGAGACAGCAAGATGCATATCTCACACAGACTATAGAGTCTCAGTTAAGAGACAACAAGATGCATATCTCACACAGACTATATAAACCTGCGGACCTGTGTAAGCATTTATATTTTTAAAAAATGGACAGTGGAAACATTTTAAATACCGTACTAAGTTGCATTTATACTTTTCCTACAGACGGTTACTTTCTAATATCTAATAAAACAGTTTTGAAAGATGATCCAATTGACAGCTAGAGTAGATTTACTATTACTGCAGCCATGTTTTAGATGAGAACAAGAAGTATCATATAGTATAATATCTGGCCGTTCAAACACTCAGTAAATCACATTATATTTGAATAGTTTTAGTATGTAGCTACGTAGGTGTATTGCTTCACATACATACCTCAGATACGAGGTTTTGCATATTTTATTTTGCAATATTTATGAACAAGTACCGAGAAGGCTATTTCTAAACCGTTAGTAATCAGTAGTTTAGTATCTGCCCACGATGGGGATGTTCCAATTTGCAATAAACATACGTAAGTTTAATTTGTTCCTACTATACATACCCCCCCCCCTAAAAAACACCATATATCTTAGTGTACAGGTTCGGTCTGCTTGCAACTCATTATTATTCAAATAAATAATTACAGTTAGTGTCCGTTGAAGGTTACATGTTTATTCTTTTCTAATAGTAATCTTAATGACAGATTGTGTAGGTAGTCACGTGATGTAATGCTTTGCAACATTATAATTAAACTAAGTAATCTTAGAGTGACGTTATTCTGACGTCATTAATGAATGTAAACTGATCCTGCAAAGTGGAGATTTAATTGACATGTTTTCACTCAAAACATTACAGCCACACTAGCTATAATTCGAGTATTATTATTTTTTCGATCACACAACCAACATGATATTCACTGAAAAATGTTTAAAATACCAATTATCGGACGTTGTACATACCGAAAATGTTTACCGGCAGGTTAAGTCGTGATCGCATTGAAGGGGGTGGGGGGAGGATGGTTATTTTTGGGTGCAGTCCTTAAAATCAATTTGATTCTATTTATTGTAGCATATTATGTGTACAACTACAAAAATGCGTTTACCCCATGTGATACATACATACATACATATATACATGCATACATATATACATACGCACCATTCTGTCCAGTCTGCCATGATATCAAACTCGAACATAAACCACTGTAAGATAAATAAATAAATAAATAAATAAATAAATAAATAAATAAATAAATAAATAAATAAATAAATAAAATATTGCCTTGACAGATATAGGAGCCTTCTACTACTACTACCATTACTACTACCATTTTCCATGGGTGGTTGCTCCATACCATAAACTTTGCCTTCTAATATTGTAAAATGTCGATATCGTAAAAGGAACGAGTGAGACAGTCCGAATAAATAGATGCAATCCGACGTTTTGAATAAAAATTCTTTTTCAACATATGCAAGGCTTGACATAGTTGGTGAATACCTGACTCTATCTGATTGGTATGGAATAGAACGACAACCGCTCGAGATTGAGATAGATAGATATGTATGTATGTATGTACGTACGTACGTACGTATGTGTGTATGTATGGATGTATGTATGTATGTATGTATGTATGTATGTATGTATGTATGTATGTATGTATGTATGGGTGTATGTATGTATGTATATATGTATGTATGTATGTATGTATGTATGTATGTATGTATGTATGTATGTATATATGTATGTATGTATGTATGTATGGATGGATGTATGTATGTATGTATGTATGTATGTATGTATGTATGTATGTATGTATGTATTTATGTATGGATGGATGTATGTATGTATGTATGTATGTATGTATATGTATGTATGTATGTATGTATGGATGGATGGATGTATGTATGTATATATGTATGTATGTATGTATGTATGTATGTATGTATGTATGTATGTGTGTATGTACGTATGTATGTATGTACGTATGTGTGTATGTGTGTATGTATGTATGTATGTATGTATGTATGTATGTATGTATGTATGTATGTATGTATGTATGTACGTATGTACGTATGTATGTATGTACGTATGTGTGTATGTGTGTATGTATGTATGTATGTATGTATGTATGTATGTACGTACGTATGTGTGTATGCGTGTATGTATGTATGTATGTATGTATGTATGTATGTAGTGTAGGTAGGTAGAAAGGTAGGTAGGTTGGTAGGTAGGTATACCTGCTCACTGATGGATGAATGGAAGGTACGTAGAATTCGAACGACCTTAACGTGACCTCAGACCAATATGAAAATGCACCACATAGACATTCTATTGGAATCTGATGAAGGAAGGAGATAAACCACAGTCCTATAAACCTGTACGCCGACACACGTTTTACAGTGGTAATAATAAATGCTCGATAACGTGGATATTGTATGCAGATGAAAGCTGAATCACGTTTCCAACTCTCACTCGTAGCTTTGTATACGATATCAGTTACCGTATATGCTAAAATAAGAACACATCTTCCGATCTTCATTTTAAAGGATACAAAACCCCAATAAATGTTAAAAATTCATTTTCACCAGAACAACCTACAGGATGAAGCTACTTTTTATCTGTCTACTTTGTTTTATTTCAACTGTATCAACAGATGAAGGTGGGTAAAATGATGATGTTTTCTAGTTTGCCTATAATCTCAGGAATTATGAGCTGATATCGTTGTGGCGGTCGGATGATATCCTAAGCCAAGTATATAGTATTACGTTGTTTTCCGTTGTTTCCTACAGTAATTACGACGTGGAGTTTGACCGGGAGCGAGTAACACTGGAAGTCGCCTACACGGTAACCTTCAGCCACATAGGCAGGTCACATGGGGTATATTTTCCTGCTATTCCCTAACATGGAATACAGCCTCGAAACATAAGTCTTATTTGTAGTTCATTATTAATTTTGGCGGGGTTTTAGTGTATAAAAAGGGGAGAGTTTCCGAGATTTCGCTAGTCAACCTGGGGACTCACTGGATGCTGTAATTTCGGGGAGAGAGTACTCCGTACTTTCCCGATTTCGTAGCCGACTTCTCCACACTCACTGATGACCCGGTAAGCTACACTGGTTAGCCCGTCGGCCTGGTTCGTACATGTGACTGTGGTAGATGCTGCACGAATTGCGAATTATAGTGGGAAACTGGGCCTTGTCAATACAAAACTAGACCCCTGTCCCTGACGTACCAAACTGCTGTCTTGTGTTATCCTTTAGTCTGAAATAAAAGTGACGGTTAGTCTGAAATGTACTTGCTGTGCGTTTTACTCGTTAACTGTAATTTATTGGGTTGCGAGACGTTAACCTTGCTGCGATTCCCGATCACTCCATACTTACTGAACAGATATTACGTGGACTTGGACCCACGGGGCTATTTCCTGGTGGAATGGGGATTCGAATAAGTTCTCACGGTAGACAAATAGCACGCAGGGGGCTCGAGTGCGACATCATGTTTAGTTGACTTCTTTTCACACCTTGAAGAGTGATATGAAATCACATACACCTCTTTTTCCTTCACTTTCGCACTATACATACACTCAAACACTTTTCTCACCAACTCTTCAAACACTGTGACCGTGATTTGTTACCTAAGATACTGTGATGAATAGGGAACTTGCAATCCAGACTGGGCGTGCTCAGACGCAAAGGACTATTGGATTATCTGTGGTTATCGGAATACCTAATCTGGAGCTACCGATAAATTAAATCTCCCACAATGGTCAAGGTGACTATGAATTGGTCATTTGTGGTTAAAAACAATGTAACAGTATTGTTCACAATACTATTTGATTAGTATTTATTATCACATTTCCCATGATGCAACATTCAACATGGCAGGTTTGCAAGTTCGCTATTGTGCACTAGTTTTGCAACTAGGATTGTTTTAGCTTTCAATTATGCGTAGAGTAATCTTAATTCAAGTAAGACATCAAAGAATTAGAAACCTCATGTTAAAATTAAAGTAAAACCATTGTCAAATAATGTATACTTATATGTGTTATTTGAATGGAGTTCTTTCAATTGTCTACTTACTGGTTCTATCTATTGTTTATGGTCATTGAAATTTCTGTCACTGAAGTATTATTTCTTGTCTTCGGTGGTATCTTTTTTGTGATGTGTGAGTTCGACAATATATTTCTCACTTTTATATTGAAATTGAAGATAATGCTCGTTGGTAAAAATGGAGTGCATCTGGTTAAATTAATATTAGCTAAGAAAACAGACTTCGTTCTTTTTAAATTCATGGTTATCACTGAGGTAGGAATAAACTTGAATTCATTACCATATTCTTTACTGGTACGTGATGACATTTTGCTTGTTCATTTGTTGGCATGACGATAGGATAATTTCTATTCAGTTAGACGACTATAGTAGATCCACGGTTAACATAATCATTATAATAGCTATAGTTGGTTACAGAAGGGAACAGTTTTGGGTACGTGGATGATGAAACACGGGACGAATAGTTGTCTAACCTCATTAACTATAGTATACATAGAGCATGAATCGAAGGGAAGGAAAGGATGATAAGAGGGCGGAGAAGGATGTCGATGTTGACATTGATAATGACAGCAGTTAAGATCTAGACACACGGACAGGAGAGTACTTGCTTGTTTGTTTGTTTTGATGACTCTCATGGACAAAATCTAAATATACGCTATCCTCTTGACAGCCTTGGATGTAAACAGGATGAAAATACAACTGTTTCCTGTAGATTGAGACATTGTCAATAACAGGATATGGTTTGATGTAATGTCCTTATCTCAGTGTTGATATCCCTTGATCGTTTACAATGTATTGTGTATAAATCTAGGAATGGCAAATGATCGACCTCTAGGTGACCCAAGTCACGGCTAAGCATTATCACTAATATCAATAGTGTGTGAGGGAGAGTTTAAATCACACGATTATGGGTATTAAACGTAAACTTTGGCAGATATCAGCAATTGACAAAATTATTAACGTATCGTTTCCTCTTCTAAAATCATTGCTATGTGAAGCAAGATATGCGATTTTTTGATATTGTTAATATTGAATTGTTTTTTATTTTAAAAATTGGAAGAAAATGCTCGGTTGGTAATAACGGCACATAATTTTGTTATTTATTATGGCACCTTAGTGAGCAGTTTTCATTTGGTTACAGATGTGCATATGAAGAGATTCATAACTGGTCATTTTCAAAATTCTCTATTATATACATTATCATTCAAGTTGCTTGACGATGCGTTTGAATATGTCTGTCTATGTGTGTACATGCTTGCTTGCGTGCGTGCGTGCGTGCGTGCGTGCGTGCGGGTATGTACGTATTTGTAAGTGCACATAAATCTAATGGAAGTTGATACAAGTACAGTGTTGATATATTCAGTATACTTTTGTTAAATCAATAGACGAATAGATGCAATATAGGTGTGACGAAGTAGTAACATTTAACAACAACAACAACAACGACGACGACGACGACGACGACGACGATAACAACAACAACAACAACAACAGCAACAACAACAACTCATCATTATTATCGTCGTCGTTATTCGTACGTGTAATTGCCTTCAAATCAATTGGCAGGTAAATTTAGTCTCAAATCAATTGGCAGGTAAATTTAGTCTCAAATCAATTAGCAGGTAAATTTAGTCTCAAATCAATTGGCAGGTAAATTTAGTCTCAAATCAAATTATATTTACGGGAATTATGTATATTCAAGTCCTCAGCTTGGTTTATGTGTTCATGTATGTGATATGTTATTATTAGAATATAATTGAAATATTCCATTGTTCAGGTATAGATGTACAGTACGGATGTCATATAGATGTACAGTACGGAAATCATTACGATAGAAATGATTTTAGGTTTTACCCAATTCATTGTTTTTACTATTACGAGATGACTACCGGTATGAAGCATTCAATGGATGTGAGACTTGGCATGGAGCATTGGCAACCTGCCAAGAGAAATCAGGCAGACTTGCTGTTATCTCTAATCAAGCCATTCAAGACAAAATTGTAACATCCATAAGAATCAAAGGACTTTCTCATCGCACTTTTTGGTTAAATGGACACGACAGAACTGTAGAAGGACAGTGGATGACAGATGAGGGAGACCCGCTAACATTTTACAATTGGAACAAAGGACAACCAGACAATGTCGATAAGGGTGGATCCGGTTGTGGCGGTGTTGAGAACTGTGCAGTGTTATTACGGTATAGAATCTCTTTGATTTTTTCTGAATTGCAGTAATATGAGTTGACGTTTTAAAAATGCATTCCTAGTTTTAAAACAAATTCGATTTCAAATTATAAAATTTATCAAAACTAATGGTGAATGTTGTTGACATTTTTATTGTCAACGATTGGTAAAAATATATTTGATTGAAAGTTACATTCTACAGTCATTTCTACAGGGTAATAACACAACACAATGAAGAGATACATGCTATATATTGCATGCCATGAACGTCTGTAGTGAGGGAATCTATACGTCACGGTTATCACGTCACATCAAAACATAAAGTTGAAGTGCAACTTTAACATTGATCTATACCTGTTTGTATATGTCATTATTATTGTCTTCTGGCATTGATATAAAAGTTGAATGAATAGTAAAGAATTCCTCGATAATTTTTTGAAATTACAGTTGGATCATGTAAAAGTTACATTTTAATACCAGGCTTGAGTTCAGTCAAGTAATGGTAAGTGATGGTTAAGAAAGCTTCAGTAAACTGTGAATACACTTTCAATATGAAGCAAATAGTATGCCCTAAAACCATCGTCGTTTCCCATAGCCTCTTTCTCAGCACCGTCCAAGACGATTCGCAGTTATGTCGCAGTGCCACGGAAGAAATAACAGCTCTGGTTTTTGCGAGAAGGCACCAAAACATATAAACTCAATTTGTTCTCCTTTAAGTCCACGAATTATTACTGATATAACGGCTTTGCATATTAGTGTGTTAACAAATCGTTTTTATTTCCCTTTCGTTTTTTTTTAGTCAATCACATAAATGGAACGATGCTTTATGTCTGAATCGACTTGGTTATATCTGTCAATTCGGTAAGAATGGTAAGTTGATTTTTTGGTTTAGAATTACTTTTGACGATCAACTAACTGATAATATTTGGGTTTTTGATTACTCAGTGTGTATATTTTCTTTCTGAAAACCTTTTTGACCGAGAACCTGAGTCAAACAATACATAAATAAAAGAAAAGATTCGTTGATATGACGTCATATCAATAGTATGATAAATCCTAACATAATGGTTGACTGTCACAAGTTTATTATTGAGGTCAAAGGTTAATTCATCACGGTTTTCCCCAATTAGCTGTTCAAGTGCTACAAGCCCGACTTGGTGAGCCAACAAGTCGGGTATAATAAACATTGTCTATTGTGAAACCCCTTCTGATTGGTTAATGGCTTCATCCCAAAATGAATGAACATGCTTGTATACTAACGTTGACGAGTATCTAATTGCAGGTTCTATTGGAAGAAGGGTGACAATAGCTACGACAGAATCTCAACCAGCCAATGGTAATACCACAGTATCTTCCACGGGACGTAAGTGGTCGTCGGCAGCTATTTCAAACTCTTTGAAGAATGAAGATGCAGTGCGTTATAGCAGTATATCTGATAGACGTACTATCACCATAGCTCCTAAACCGAATAAAGATAAAACAGGTAAATAATACCCATAATTGTCAAATTCACTTCAGCATATTATTCTTTTTATGTTGTTAAATTACATATAAACAGAGATTCTGGTATTATCACGGGTCTGGTCACTTTATGGTAATGCAGAGACATGCAATTTAGATGAAAAGAAGGTTGACTAATGTTAGGAAAGTTGAACTGTTTGCATGAACTATGGTAAGTATACCAAGATGCTGACCTGAGGAAACAGACCAGTCATTGTGCGAACCTTCGTCTATATGACACGGTTTTGACATTCATTTTATTATCAGTTATGGTACAAACAACTAAATTGTAGTCACCCATACCAATATCAATACCTTTGACGATACTCATACTTGCATTTCTGGTCTCTGTGTTTCAGTGAAAAGCAGCTATGAGATTATCCCTGGCTGTCAATCATGGTATGGATCCAAAGCTGTGTGTGCAGAGAGGGGAGGTCGGCTTGCAACCATTTTAAACAAAGAAACTCAACTCACCATCGAAGGATTAATAGCTGAGCGTGGGTATGGACACTTAAAATTTTGGTTTGATGCAAACGATGAAACGCACGAAGGCCATTGGACAAACTCAAATGGAAATTCACAACCCTACTTCAACTGGGCACCTGGACAACCTAATAACGATCAATATTGGAGACCACATTGCCCAGGATTAGAAGACTGTGCTTTACTGCTGTAAGTCGAATATTTCCTCTTTTATTACTCCAATTACAAACACCGACCACAGGAATAAGACTTACCTCTTTTTATTGCTATTTAGAAATGTATATTATATGTAAATAATAATGTAAATTTTCAGTGCTGTTATTTGATATAAATTTAAGTGGTCCAAAACCATAATCATAATTTAATATATAGTTTCATAGTCCACAATTATAAAACGTGTTCAGGTCAAAATCAAATAATCACAATGTGTTTAAAACCTTTCTTTTTTTCTATCATGATATGACATGTGGAATGACATGACATGACATGACGAAGTGTGGAGTGATATGACGTGACCCAGTGTGATGTGGTATGATATGACATGACGAAGAGTGGAATGATATGACATGACGAAGTGTGAATTTGAAGTGACATGACGCAGTGTGGAATGACATGACATGACATGACGAAGTGTGGAGTGATATGACGTGATGCAATGTGATATGATATGACATGGCGCAATATGATATTATATGGCATGACACAATGTGAATTGATATGACGTGATGCAATGTGATATGATGTAGTTTTATGAGATATTCCTCACCAAAGCATTCGGTCATTACATTACGTAATTCGTGTTAAAATATTACGTCAGCTCTAGCTTACTTTCGTCTCATCTCGACATCATAGCTCAAGAACATGTTATATTTTCTCAATATAACTACTATAATTCAAATACTTCCACATTTGCAGAACGAAATCCGAACAACACAAGTGGAATGATATTATGTGCATCGTGCCGTTTGGATATATTTGTGAATATGATACGATAGGTAAGTTATATTTGGGTAATTGAATACAGGTGGCCTTCAAATTAAACTTTATCCATAATCATGAAAAAAATCAATCAAATCATTGCACTCGAAAAGGCCCCTTGATTGTATTCTGTTCATCAATAGTACAGTAGCACCTCCTTCCAGCTTGAACTTCTCTTTCGTATCTTACTAAGTATTAGCCCAAACACGTACCGTTGTTCACTACCAATTTTGAACTTAAAACAAATGATAACCGAATAACCATAGTAGCGAACTCTATACTGTAGTAAAAGCATAAGCATTGGTAATAACATCACATATTGAAAGGCACTCTTAAATAGATATTTCATTCAAACTGCTGCTCGTCAATATTAGATTATTCTGACATAGGTTCACCTATGGTTAAAGTAAACATCTTTGATACTTGTCTTTTCTACTTTGTTCTGTAGTAACTGACGAGGAAGAAGATCTCGTTACTACTTTAACCACCACCAGTATCCCCAGCACCAGTAATGACAGTGGCAGTACGAGCAGCACAGGAACTGGAAGTATAAAAGGTAATCCATCTACAAATAAGTTCGATAAACCAAACCAAACTGGTGAACGTAAAGACTCAGCTCTGTATAGTCAGAGGAATGAGCAGTCTCCAGGTAAGACAAGTAAAGTTATTGTATATGCAAATGATTTTCATTTTGGCTATAACAGTAACTTGTGTCTGTAGGTTAGAATATCACTCGAGAGGACTAAGCGAAGGATGACGTCATATGTCCATAATATTAACCCTAACTCATTCATACAACACTGAGACTGAACTATTTGACTAAATACTATATACAATGATGCATTTTCAAAAAGGGGTAACGTTTACTAAATACAGTAACGTTTTTAATCTAGAAAACCTAAATGTTTAATAAAGACTCATCACAATGTGTTTTGTCCATTCTGTTAATTCCTCCGATATTTCTCACTTTCTGTTATTTTCAAGCCTTTCCACCAGAATATAAACACTGCTTCCGCGGATTTATTGTTACCCTTTCCTGGAAAACATATTGTAAAACATGTTTCTCGTTTTCTTCCTTTGAATGTTTAGTTCCAACGATGGTTGCGATAGAACTGGTCTTATCGTTTATAATCCTTCTTCTCCTTCTCAGTGGGGTTGTTGCTTTCTTGTATCTATCAGTCTGGCGAAAAAGGTGAATAATTGTTTTTATTATATATATATAGACCCTTATATTCCCAGGGTGTGACGTCAAAGTATAGTAATATGATGTTCATACATTTCATATTACTATATTTTGACGTCACACTATATTAATATGGTCGGAACTACTTTGAATTATTTGGAAACATCATCAACATTTTGAAAATATAGTTTCCTTGCTATTCATGGATTGCCGAACATCGACCATCATCATCAGCGTAAACAGTGAACAAATACACCTCTTTTGGACACATCTACCGCCTTTCGTACAGCCACTAACGTACGTAGACATGCTAACATCAACATCAACATCGTAAAAACGTTAACTTCCAGTTGTGATAGTTGCACAACGCAGTGAAATCGTTGTCTGTTAAATTCAACTATTGATAGAACTTTTGAACGACTTTTGACAATGTGTTTTTGAAAATTTCACAATGCTTTCGACATTATAACTTGCCAGTGTTGATGTTTTTAGCGTATGACTCTGAGCCGAATTCTATGCGTAACCGGTGTACGCACCCGTTCGTTAGCCAGTCTCTCGATATGTTTCATTTTTTCCCGATGAAAGTGTCTATATTTATATTTTGTCAAAGAATTAATCACTGCTCTTGACAAACGTCCCGTCGTTGGCAAAAAGTTCCCTACCTGAAAGTTTGTGGTGTAATTTTACTGATCTCAACATATACGTTAGTAGGGACAGCAGCTGTCCTAATGGCGTCTACATTGTGAAAACTGAATGAACAGCTGAGCGCTGTAGCCCCATCACTTTCGGAATATTTTAGTTTAAAATTGTCATCATAATAGAAAAAAATAGTGGGTCTATGTATATAATAAATAAATAATCTCCCGGTATTTCTTATTTGTGCTACGTCATGTCGGACTCACGATTCCCCTATGTCTGTATCCCTCCTCGCCTATCGGCTCGGAGTCGAGGGATACGGCCGACATGGGGGGAATCAGTCGTCCTCGATGACGTAGCACTCATTCGGAATACCGTGAGATTATATATAATTATTTTCGCATAATTGTGAATGATATGACAAATTAAGATGAGTGATATATTTGAAATCCTAAAGACAAATCATTCAAAAAGACAACATCCTCCATATATGTGATATTAAGAGCATGAATAGATTACTAGAGTTTGCAATTACTGAAGACTGCTCAGAGTCCTGTACTTCCAAACGTCACATCCGGTGAGATTGTCACACTGCTCAGACCTGTAATTTCAAACGTCACATCGGGTGAGATTGTCACACTGCTAAGACTGTAACTGCAGCTGCCCTTTAATAGAAACTAGGAACTTTGCAAAGTCTCCAGAGGGCGTCCTTCAGTGCAAGCTTGTGGTTGAACTTGTCACCTCCTTTGTTCTTTCTCCCTTCGCAAAAGTAGTTCATTTGTTTATCTTTTTCTTCGGTCACTTTACATTCCTATATTGTTTCGGTAGGGAGCAATTACGTTACTATGCGAGAATCGACAGGTGTATTATACAAAATATGTAAACATTGGCCGAGGTAACCTTGTCTTCGAAACTTGGTCAAAGGTCACGCATATTTACGGCGTGTTTCTGTATACCTCCGCACATTCGCCACGAGACAGCGTGCTGCAGTGAAGTAAGAAGACACTTGTCTAACTTCATTCAAAAACTTCGTTCAAATGCACGTCAATCTCAACTAGTTTATTGTCTCAAGGTCTCAAGGTCGCCACCGAGGTAATTATCACAGATTTATCGTTTCAGATTGATGTTGTAGTTTTTCCTCAGTGTATCTTTTGTGTAGCTGTACACTTGTAGTCTTTTGCTTTGTCTATTCGACACTGTATTACGTAATCAAGACAATCTTTTTATGTATTCTATTCTCGTATCATATTTTGCAGTTTTTACGACCATTGCGGTTTCAATTACCATTTCGATTGCATCGACCATTATGTCTACACATACGATACTATGGTAACTGCTGTTACAACAATGATGTGTATGATCCTACAGTGATGTATGGCTGTAATGCTCTTCGTTAATGACTCGAAATAAAACCGTAATAACTGTATAAAGAAACTCGTCCAGACTTATTCATTCGATGAGACTTTGTTGGCACAATTAATTTCAAATTAATTTCAAACGTCACATCCGGTGAGATTCTCAATGCAAATTTTAAGCCAATACTTTTGTGAGAGAAAGTTCTTCCTATTTATATAACTGCTACTATGCACGTTCCATATTCTATCTTGCAGGAAGACTACCATTATTCCAAAACCTTGCTATCAAGATCTGGAAGAGACACGATCTACCCAGGAACTCTGTACTTCAAAAGTGTAAAACCAGGGTGGTAGTTCAAATACAAATGTTACGTTCCAGGAATGTCACATTTGGAATTTTGGCATATTCTACCAAAAGTAACGTATAACTTACCGTTGTACAAATTGGAACCAATAACAGTTTGATTTACTAATATGTTGATATATCTACTATAACATCATTTATCTCTAAGAGCTAACAATTGTCAAGTGTTTTATTTTAAAACACCACAGATTAATACTTGTAAACAAGATAACTTGTTGATGATCGAATTCAAATTAATACTTAATTTTCCAATGGCGTGATCAACACTTGTCGTGCACGTGGAATATTTACATATGTCATGATCTTAAATCTCAATTTTAAATATTCTGGTGGAAAGTTCGCCATGTCTTCTAGAACAATGATTATAGGTGAGAAATCATTTATATACAGCAAATTATATTTAGAATAATGACATCACTATAATTTCAAGGTGACAACTAGAACTTCTGTGTTTAAAAGGGATATGGAGAAATAAAGATTAGATTTTGATTTACACACACACAGACAAGTAACTTCTTACTTGTCTGTGATATACAAGGCAACTGTTGGTGTGCGGTGTCTTTCTCTGAGTGTAAGAGCGTACGTATTTATAAGTGACTATACCTGTGTGGCTAAGTCCTAATTCCTAACTCAGACAAGCTCATTAGATCCTGGTACCCTAGGCATATAGGTAGAGTGGGCAATCATTTACGTTCTGTCGATCTACCTGCAACTACATGCACACTACAACCCCGACAGCCACAAACTGCACAACAAAAATTGATAGTAATAGAAATCAGCCTTTACTTGTACACATCAAACAACACCAATGAAGCAAGTGAAGATGGCAAAACATTTATTTTAATCCACATATTTGCTCAAAAGTACATTAATTATTTCTTGTCAATATTTACATTTCCCTCCGTTTGATTAATCTTCACTTCGATGTGTAATCCCGAATTCAAGTATGCTTTATCATTTTGCTTTATCAACTTTGTCAGTATTACTGTCTTCGATTTTGGAGATTTTAGCGGTGTCCCTGTTGTACACTGCTAACACGACGTTCTGGCTCAAATGTAGTCGTACTCTGAAATGGTAGAATTTTCAATAATATATTTTTTTTTTCGGTGTCAGATAAGTCGAAGTTGTACAACTGCAACTATTTGTCCCATCCCCGTTCAAACCTTGCCAAACTATGAACTCGGTGAACTCCAGCGAACAGGACAGATTCACGTTGCTCAATGACCATTTGAATAGTAGTACACGTGTTACCACGCTTAAACGTTGTTTCACCAGTGACTATAGGCAATGTGTTAGCAAAGCTCAAACACGCACTATACAAAACTGAACACCTGGGGTTTCTTATGTTCACTTTGTTAGTAAACATGATGATAAGTATATTAAGGAATATTTTAATGTGTAAATGTTGTGCTTGGCAATTACGATGTACTGGAGAAAAAAACTACAAAACTCGTTTACAAAAACCTCGGAGTAAGCTTATAACTTCGTCATAGTCTATATCATTGTCAATTGGGATTGTTAATATTGGGCGCAAAATTATGTTATACCTTTCAATCCGTTAAAATTACGACTGTCCGGCGCGGAATAGTACTAAATGTACCGGTATACCCATCAGTTATTACATTTGTAGTTTTCCCCTTAGTTCGTGTTTCACACTTCGTTCTGTACCTACACCTTCTATAAGGAACGCAATTGTTGTGGTCGAGCCACGATTTACGAACAATTTGAAAGACTAACCTTGCAAGTGTATGATCTGACCGCTTCACTTCGGTGAACAGCTTTCTCAGCAACGAGTAGTTCATCTAGCGCTAGAAACAACAGGCAGTAGCTTATGGTCGCACAGACAGCTGAAGCGGTGGGCGTCATGAGAAATAAAAAGGCCGGAGATGAACCTAGTGGTGATGCAAATGGAGACAAGGCATTCTCTACAAGATACAGTTAACACCATGGCTCAGCGGACTCAGTATCTACACGACAAGCTCACCTAAAAAATTAACACCATGAAAACAAGATAGGGAAAACAATTTCTTTTATTATTTCAAAAGGACCAGGAACAAACGTTCATATGACAAAGTGGAGATAGATTTCAAGAACTGTGATTTTCAGGGATATTTTTTCTCGAGGCGCATTCTACCTTCGAGGAAGGAGCCAGTTAGCCTTATTTCTGCCTTTTTATATGACTTGGATTGACCACTGCTATACTAGTCTTACATAATAATTTGGGTGATAAAATAAAACCTCCATCACACTATGACAAAATGAAAATTGTGGTAAATGTGGTCATCACAAAAGGTTTTCCTATAAACCCTGGCAGGAAATCCCATAAACCTTGGCAGGAAATCTCGCAATTATCATACTAGTGTAACAAATTTGTGGGGGTGACCTCTATTGTTTAGGTAACCCCCTTCAATGTTACTCTCTCTCTCCACTCTGTACACGGGATCGACTTGGACTTTTAGGGAATTAGCTCAGACTACACACAATGTTCATGGTTAACCTGGATCATTTGGAAGTGGCCACGGAGCAGATCGAAGCTCCTGACCTCAGACCGTCTCTTCCAAAGACTGAATCCATCATTTTATTATTCCATCAAATTCTTATAAACATAAAATATACATTACTCAAATGATTGGGTGATAAAGTAATCAGCACCATAAATGACTAAAACGGAAGTATTGCCGTCGCCTTAATTCAATGCAAATGATATTGTCAAATATGAAAACTAGCCAAACAATGTGATCACGTCATTGTTCTTCCAACTGTCTGTAATTAGTCATTATTTGACATCAACGATCTTTTAATAACTTAATGTTGTCATCTTAGAAGAGTACTATTCGCGAAATGCAAACATTTGTTCTAAGTGTTAATTCATGACAGCTGAGAGTTCACGGTGACCTCGCAAAACATCAAAACTTAGCGAATATTAAAAGTTGTATTCTGTCATCCGTAACACTATCACCTTTTCCCAAAGTGTGGCGTCCCCGCCACACATTAAAATATTCAAAATAATTGCCTTTCATAAATGAAACACTTTTTATGATTTTGTAAAGCGATAGAAAAGGAGAAAAGTACAAGCAATTAAAGAAATTAAACTTGGAATATTATGGATGTGTGCTCATTTTTTGAACAGCAGTCTGATTTCGAGACTGGCAGTTTACTTTCAAAGATTGGAATTGCAGCGATTATCTTTTTCAACATTGACGATAATGCGATAGGTTATTCAAGAAGTACCTTTAGAGTCATACAGCTCCTCTACCATACAACGTCTGGCCAGACTATACAATCACTCACACAGCCGTGCCTATCTTTTACCCAGATAAAAATGAAATCCTTTTGAATTTTGATTTGTAAAATCTATCATACAGGTACTCTTCAATGACAACTCAAAAATCGAGAAATAGATGATAATTTCATTAAACAAGTGATATCATTCTTATTTTATAAAAATCAACTTTACGATTGAAAAAATTTGGACTAGCAGTTATCATACAGGTTTTTAGCATTTGAGGCATTTCAGAAATTCTTGCGGAATTTGAAAGGAATTTTTGCATAGACAATAATACAGCTCATTTCGGTCGGATCTCTGTTTTGCACTCAAATTTGAAAATCAAATATTTATCTTGTACTGCAGATTCAATAAAATACTATATCAACATGGTTCCTTCCTTTACTGTAGGAACTTTAAATCACAAAATCAGACTCAACGTGTGAGCAACGCATTTATCTGTCGCGTTTCGGCTCACTACAACTCAGAGTCAACAAAACTTCGAGGAGTTTCCAATACTCCATATTCCGATAAATATTTTTATTAAAACAATTATTTTCTCTAAAAAATCATCATTAGTATTCTTTCTGCTTGTACGCGACCGTTGAGATGTAAAACAGCATCACTGAAATGGTTGTGATAAGAAAATAGATTTCAAAAAGTGTTTGTCGTCAAACTAAATCGAGCATACAATTATTATTTCTTACACATTTCTCTGTACACACAGTAAAAAAATTGCTGATCATGAATAGAAATGAATTCGAGGAATAAAATAATGTCAGTCTTTAGCAAATCTCTACTACCGTATGATTAATGAGTTGTTTGTCCAGACCTTCAAAAGTCTTAAACATGTAATGTAGTTCACATGCGAAGTGCTTCGGTCTACATCAGCGTCCGATACGCGATATCTCCAATCGCCTGTCAGCTGTTCGGTCCCCGTTGAAGGTTTCACTGCTACAACGTTTGTCAAAGTCTCTATCGCTGTCTGTTTATTCACAATTCCACGTTTTGAAACACAATCCCTCCATCTCAGATGTCTTAGTCCATCACTGCAATATTTACGAGTTCTAGTTCGAGTTGAATTCCCACCATTTCAACATAATCATTAAAAGTTTCCTTTCGAAAAGTTCTCGAGTCATCGATTTGTCACTCACCCAGCGGCGTTGTTTTTTCTTCTTCTCAAAGGTTGTCAATTATTCTTCATAAAGTTTAAATTTGTCTCATTACGCACACAATGGTCCTTCTAGTCCAAGGCCGGTTTTTCCACCAATGTAACAAATTTGTGGGGGTGACCTCTATTGTTTAGGTAACCCCCTTCAATGTTACTCTCTCTCTCCACTCTGTACACGGGATCGACTTGGACTTTTAGGGAATTAGCTCAGACTACACACAATGTTCATGGTTAACCTGGATCATTTGGAAGTGGCCACGGAGCAGATCGAAGCTCCTGACCTCAGACCGTCTCTTCCAAAGACTGAATCCATCATTTTATTATTCCATCAAATTCTTATAAACATAAAATATACATTACTCAAATGATTGGGTGATAAAGTAATCAGCACCATAAATGACTAAAACGGAAGTATTGCCGTCGCCTTAATTCAATGCAAATGATATTGTCAAATATGAAAACTAGCCAAACAATGTGATCACGTCATTGTTCTTCCAACTGTCTGTAATTAGTCATTATTTGACATCAACGATCTTTTAATAACTTAATGTTGTCATCTTAGAAGAGTACTATTCGCGAAATGCAAACATTTGTTCTAAGTGTTAATTCATGACAGCTGAGAGTTCACGGTGACCTCGCAAAACATCAAAACTTAGCGAATATTAAAAGTTGTATTCTGTCATCCGTAACACTAGCTAGTCTAGCTAGAGCTGAATCTTTACAAGATTACCAAACTGACCAACTTACGAAGATACAGTTTATCACTGTACTAAAGGTGGAAATAAGTCTGACTGGACTTTTCTTTTAAGTTGACAGCAGTAATCAATACAAGTGTACTAAAGGTGGAAATAAGTCTGGCTGGACTTTTCTTTTAAGTTGACAGCAGTAATCAATACAAGTGTACTAAAGGTGGAAATAAGTCTGGCTGGACTTTTCTTTTAAGTTGACAGCAGTAATCAATACAAGTGTACTAAAGGTGGAAATAAGTCTGGCTGGACTTTACCTTTAAGTTGATAGCAGTAATCAATACAAGTGTACTAAAGGCAGAAATAAGTCTGACTTGACTTTTCCTCTAAGTTGATAGCAGTAATCAATACAAGTGTACTAAAGCTAGAAATAAGTCTGACTGGACTTTTCCTTTAAGTTGATAGCAGTAATCAATACAAGTGTATTAAAGGTGGAAATAAGTCTGACTGGACTTTTCCTTTAAGTTGATAGCAGTAATCAATACAAGTGTACTAAAGGTAGAAATAAGTCTGACTGGACTTTTCCTTTAAGTTGATAGCAGTAATCAATACAAGTGTACTAAAGGTAGAAATAAGTCTGGCTGGACTTTTCCTTTAAGTTGATAGCAGTAATCAATACAAGTGTACTAAAGGCAGAAATAAGTCTGACTTGACTTTTCCTCTAAGTTGATAGCAGTAATCAATACAAGTGTACTAAAGCTAGAAATAAGTCTGACTTGACCTTTCCTTTAAGTTGATAGCAGTAATCAATACAAGTGTACTAAAGCTAGAAATAAGTCTGACTTGACTTTTCCTCTAAGTTGATAGCAGTAATCAATACAAGTGTACTAAAGGCAGAAATAAGTCTGACTTGACTTTTCCTCTAAGTTGATAGCAGTAATCAATACAAGTGTACTAAAGGTAGAAATAAGTCTGGCTGGACTTTTCCTTTAAGTTGATAGCAGTAATCAATACAAGTGTACTGAAGGCAGAAATAAGTCTGACTGGACTTTCCCTCTAAGTTGATAGCAGTAATCAATACAAGTGTACTAAAGGTGGAAATAAGTCTGACTGGACTTTTCCTTTAAGTTGATAGCAGTAATCAATACAAGTGTACTAAAGGTAGAAATAAGTCTGGCTGGACTTTTCCTTTAAGTTGATAGCAGTAATCAATACAAGTGTACTGAAGGCAGAAATAAGTCTGACTGGACTTTTCCTTTAAGTTGATAGCAGTAATCAATACAAGTGTACTGAAGGTAGAAATAAGTCTGGCTGGACTTTTCCTTTAAGTTGATAGCAGCAATCAGTACAAGTGTACTAAAGGTGGAAATAAGTCTGGCTGGACTTTTCCTTTAAGTTGATAGCAGTAATCAATACAAGTGTACTAAAGGTAGAAATAAGTCTGACTGGACTTTTACTTTAAGTTGATAGCAGCAATCAATACAAGTGTACTAAAGGTGGAAATAAGTCTGGCTGGACTTTTCCTTTAAGTTGATAGCAGTAATCAATACAAGTGTACTATTAAAGGTAGAAATAAGTCTGACTGGACCTTTCCTTTAAGTTGATAGCAGTAATCACTACAAGTGTACTAAAGGTGGAAATAAGTCTGACTTGACTTTTCCTTTAAGTTGATAGCAGTAATCAATACAAGTGTACTAAAGGTAGAAATAAGTCTGGCTGGACTTTTCCTTTAAGTTGATAGCAGTAATCAATACAAGTGTACTGAAGGCAGAAATAAGTCTGACTGGACTTTCCCTCTAAGTTGATAGCAGTAATCAATACAAGTGTACTAAAGGTAGAAATAAGTCTAACTGGACTTTTCCTTTAAGTTGATAGCAGTAATCAATACAAGTGTACTAAAGGTAGAAATAAGTCTAACTGGACTTTTCCTTTAAATTGATAGCAGTAATCAATACAAGTGTACTAAAGGTGGAAATAAGTCTGACTGGACTTTTCCTTTAAGTTGATAGCAGTAATCAATACAAGTGTACTAAAGGTAGAAATAAGTCTGGCTGGACTTTTCCTTTAAGTTGATAGCAGTAATCAATACAAGTGTACTGAAGGCAGAAATAAGTCTGACTGGACTTTCCCTTTAAGTTGATAGCAGTAATCAATACAAGTGTACTAAAGGTAGAAATAAGTCTGGCTGGACTTTTCCTTTAAGTTGATAGCAGCAATCAATACAAGTGTACTAAAGGTGGAAATAAGTCTGGCTGGACTTTTCCTTTAAGTTGATAGCAGTAATCAATACAAGTGTACTAAAGGTAGAAATAAGTCTGACTGGACTTTTACTTTAAGTTGATAGCAGCAATCAATACAAGTGTACTAAAGGTGGAAATAAGTCTGACTGGACTTTTCCTTTAAGTTGATAGCAGTAATCAATGCAAGTGTACTAAAGGTGGAAATTAGTCTGACTGGACTTTTCCTTTAAGTTGATAGCAGTAATCAATACAAGTGTACTAAAGGTAGAAATAAGTCTGACAGGACTTTTCCTTTAAGTTGATAGCAGTAATCAATACAAGTGTACTAAAGGCAGAAATAAGTCTGACTGGACTTTTCCTTTAAGTTGATAGCAGTAATCAATACAAGTGTACTGAAAACAGAAATAAGTCTGACTGGATTTTGACTTTAAGTTGATAGCAGTAATTAATAACCTATAATAATTAATAACCTATAATTAATTAATAATACTAGCTTTTTATAGCAATGTACGTACCCAAATATAAATGTATACAGTAGGCATACTGAGAATTCAGTCTGTATTAACACGACAGTTGTAGTTACTTTGAACAGTTTTGCTGGAGTTAACGTACAAGTCAAGTTTCAAGTGCAATTCTACTGTCTGGGAGAAACCATTTCACGTAGAAGTTGTACGCAATTGAGTATCCACTATGTTTCTTTATTACCAATTTTGCCAACATATTTCAGTAAGCTTGGGTGATAATTCTCATTTGTAAGCATCAAATGAAAAACAAACTCTACCTACAATTGAGCATTTACATTTTGTAATCAAAACCCACATACTTATTTAAAACACTGTTTATCAGGGTGTATGTATATAATAAACGTTACACAGCAGGATAGAAGATCGGTGGCGAGTGCTGCCAGATTCACTGGCAACATTAATTTCACAACAAGGAAATGTCTTATTAATTACCAAATGAGTTATCTGTGTGGGGAGCAATTTATCTGACAAATTCACTAATGAAGCTTCCGGGTGTCTTGTACCACTCCTGTAAATCAACCTATTTGTAAGAAGTCATTGAATGAACTCAATCTGTATAATTCTAAGACTTTGTTCTGTGTTATATATATAACACAGAAAACACACGCACACACACACACATATATATATAATGATATTTCCATTGTCTGCACTCTATATAAACAGCACACCCAGAGAGTAGAAACTAGTTGTCTGATGATCGCACTATGTGTGAAACTCTGAGTTACAACCAAGAAAGAGTTCCAGAACTATCAAAACTATATATATATATATATATATATATATATATATATATATATATATATATGTGTGTGTGTGTGTGTGTATTTTATATGTTTGTGTGTATAATGTGCATATATACTAAATCTATGATTGTTAAATTGCCAGTTTCCATTATTCAGGACTTCGTTTTGTAAGGTTACTCGCCATATATTTGCTAACGTATAACTCTGAGAGTGTATGGCTGGTCAGCTGCAGAGCACTCTTGATGAGAATTCTGGAGACACGAGTTAAGACTCCTAAACACAATGGGCCTTTCTTTCCTCAATTTCATTTTATATACATGGGCTTGTTTCTTTCAATGTATATCACCATAAACGTATGTTTCCACATAAACACAACAAGTCCTCGTTGAAGACATAGCCCCCCCCCCCCCAAGAGGATTTGTTGTAGTAGGATTTTGTTGGTATTATTGAAAGGTGTGATGTATTGTTTGAACATGAAATTAAGTTATAGATTGAAATGTTAGAGTACTTAAATAGTAATATTAATTGCTGAAATGTGTGAGGAGTGATGTATAGAAAATGGAAGTATGATTTGTGTTTATGTGTGTGTGTTAAAGAAAGGACTGACGACATTTGATTGGAGTGAGTTCGTTATAACAATATGCTTAGGTATGACTGTGTATTTGGCAAGTGATGTTGAAAGCGAGTGCGGGTTGACATATACAATATTGGCTAAATATAAACTGTGACAATATACTCTGACTATTTTGGTAGGTGTGTATGGCCTGAAGTAATGTAAAGGTAAATGTAAGGGAATGCTTTTCTCTAGCCTGACAATACAATGACATGTTGTTGAGTCTGTGCAGTATTTTGCTGGCTTCCAGTTAAAAAAGGACAGCAATAATGTCATGGCTATTATGCCAATTTAAAAGATACAGCCACTCAACACCAAAAATGGATTATTTTTTACCTGTATGTGTAGATCCTGGACAATTTCAACTATGTCAGCATTGTCTTAAAGATTGCAGCATAGAAATCCAAAAACACCTCATAGATTGTACATGATGTCTGTATGAATCATATTATGATAACTTTATGTCTGACCTCAACTCTGATATTGAGCAGGCAGACAGTTGAAATTGCATGGCTTGTGATTGCCACAGAATGTATGTATTTCAACAAATTTCTGTCCTCTGACCTTGGACACTGAGGTCAAGATCAAAGGTCATGGTCTCATTACAAAGGTCATTACTAATAAAATGGTGGTAGACACTTGAATGTTACCTCGATCTATTAAGGTTCAAGAGTTAATGAGTAAAATGTGAATACTTATGACAAATGTGGCCGCCATTCAGCTGTTATTGTACATGTTGTGAAAGGAAGAGATGTGCATATGCAGGCTATAGTATCTGACAAGTGTCCCAGGTTTGGTTGGAATCAGTCCACACATTTCAAAGATATACATATACACTTGGACAATAATATGGTTATTTGACCTTGAAGGTCAAGGTCAAAGTTCAATGTGTCATTAGAAAGCTCGTCATTGGGCAAAAGTGTGATTATTTATGACAAATGTGGCTGCCATTTCACGGTTGTTGTGAGGGTTGTACAACCAAGTGACGTGCATATGCTCTCTATAACATATGACATTTGTACCAGATTTGGTTGAAATTGGAGCATGCATATTGGAGATACAGGTGAATACAGATACAGACGGATGGACGGAAGGAAGAGACGGGCAGACAGACGAACAGAACCCAACATAGAATCCCCCGTCGGGCTCTGCCCTTTTTTTTTGGGGGGGGGGGAGGAGGAGGCTAATAAATTCATAACCCAGTTCTTATTTGTATTGATCAGTTTATTGTATATCTTGCCATCATTTCATATATACAGAGTACTGACATGACTTGAGTCATCGATTAGTGTCTTGCCTTACAAGTACAAGTACCATACTTTATGACAGACCTCGCAGTACTGCCCTTTATGACAGACCTCGCAGTACTGCACTTTATGACAGACCTTGCAGTACTGCACTTTATGACAGACCTAGCAGTACTGCACTTTATGACAGACTTCACAGTAGTCCTTTATGACAGACCTCACAGTCTATTTAAAATCTGAAACCAATTGGTGAATGCAGCAGCACAACAACAACAACAACAACAACACTTTAAGCATAGGTTTTGTGACTTAACAACTATGTAACGAATTATTGCTACAATATTATCCTGTCTCCGTGGTGATATTATAATTTCTTCATAATCTCTCTTCCAAAATGTAAATTTTTTTGGACAGTAACTATAATATAGTAAATCGTGTCTCTGACTGATGGTGCCATGGAAACACCATTACTGCTTTGCCTTCAAAAAAGGCTGAAACTATATTTCAAATTGTCCAGTATATTCTTTGAATTCTGAAACAAGTTACAAAAGAAAGTCATTACTTTGAACAAATATTACTAGGGTTGGCTTAATAGTTTTTCTGTTGTAATAACTCTACTTAGAACATTTTACATTTTATGTACCATATCTTTTTCCGAGTGATAACTGTTACAACTGGGGAAAAACACCGGTGTGTTTGCTTGCATGCGTCCAAGAGACTTCAGCATTGAAATATCAGTTAAAGACAGTAAGGGAACTGATATAAATACAACTGAGCTGTGGATGCCTCTGATATAGGGTGGTATGATGCTTTTATCAATTTGGTTTTTATCTGTGGAAGGTGTGAAATAAACTTCCACTTGATAAATGCAACAGTAACACTAATTACATTGTCTGTCTTTGCATGAATACTTTCTGAATAGCATTAGCACGGGAATGTGCTGGTGTTTTTTTTTTAATTTGCAGTTTGTAAAATTAGAAATATACGATGTTATTTCAGGAGTTGTAATATCACTTCTCTGGTACCTATATTGCTGTCTTTATGTTTGTCCTTATCTATACACGCATATAAAACAAACAAAATCATCAGAATTTCTGAAGTTTACAATTAAAAGTGAACTAGTGACCACTGAAATAATTGGTGGATAGAACTAAGAGAACATTGCACAATAAAAAAAACGTCTTGAAGTTTTAAAAAATCAGAATAGAGTAGAGAGAAATGATCAGAAGAATTATCATCATCGTTACCTATATGGCATTAGAACTTTGTACTGTTTTTCTACTTGGTGAACAATGAATGTTTTACATTAAAGGGGAACACCACTACAAGAAATGAAGTCATTTTCATAAACTACGGGTTCTGGAGAGTCATTTCACGATTTTATGTCATCTACAATTACTTGCGATTGATTGAATTCAAGTTGATGTTGTGCAACCATGAATACATTATTTCTGCTGACTCCCATGATGCAATGTTCCACAGCAAAGATACCCTATAAAGGCGCAAGTTCAACTTGATGTTTCTCTGACATATGTGATTGTAGGTGATGTAAAATCATGAGACCCTCCAGAACCTACAGTTTATGAAAATGTCGCCGAGTGATTTCCTGTAGTGGTGTGTTCCCCTTTAAGGCAAAAAAATATCTTAATTCTTAATATAACAAGATACAACACATTGAGAAGGTAATGGTATTCCAAAAAGATGAAAAATTCACACAACAATACTGATAAAATTGTTTAAAATCTTAGCCATACAAGTCAAAATAAATTCATATATGGTAATAGTATGCTGATTAACTGGAAATAGACAAATTGCACAATTTTATCATAATCTTGAGAAAGACTGTACTTTATAGAATTTACTTGTTTGTAAGTTGCCATGGCAACGGACTCACATAACTAGTGGTTTAATGCATGTACACAAACATTTGGATATTTAATTATTTAAAAAAAAATGACTGTAAGATAATATAAGTAATTATAGAGAGCCATGGTAAGTGTCTGATGGTTCAGAAATTGGCTGCGAGTTTTACTATTGTTGCAAAGCAACTGGGTGGGTATCTAAGAAAATAGGGGTCACTGGCAGGATGAGTGTAGTATAGATTATTGGTGTATCGCTAACAAATGTATTGCACAATCTAGGTGAATAAAAATGATCCTTGTAATGTAGCACATGTAGCAACTAATCTTATAGAAGTAAGCCTTAAAGAAACAGGGTGTAAATTGCAACATTGTCGCAAAAGAGGCTGGGTGGTTTGAAAATGACTGGGTGGTTTGAAAAATGACTGGGTGGTTTGAAAAATGACTGGTTGGTTTGAAAAATGGCTGGTTGGTTGTAAAATGGTTGGGTGGTTTGAAAATGACTGTAGCACTTTGATAAAATGTGTGTAGCATAGATTATCAGAGAATGTATTTTTTAGCTGAAATGAATAAAACGCACACGTACAATTTAATGCTTTCATCTTTTGAAGACAAAAGACCACTGGCAAAATGTTGATAACATTTATGTGAGCATAGCAGCAGCGGAATTTGGCTCCCTGTCTGTTAGATTACTCACACACACTGTTCTCATAATGACATATGTGTTTATTAACGATTTTGAGTCTTCATTTTCTGTCTTTCAACCTTGATTCATAATTGTAGATATTTCATCTTTTGATACAAGATATTGACGTGCACTAATAATATTTCAGATAATCTATATGACCTTTGATACACAATATTGACCTCAAGTCAGTCAAAATATCATAATATCAAATACAATGAATCTCAACAGAAGGGGATTAGAACCCTCACGCTTTGTTACAATCATGTATGATGTCATGAATGTACGACAAAACTTGGGAACGGTTCTGACTTTGGGACTAAGTGCTGCTGATGCATGTCTGGTGCTTTCATTCTAGTCATCTCTATGAATTCTAAGTTCTCAGTATTGTAATTGGGTTGTTTTTTTTTTTATTAGGTGAGGGGGAAATAATACAATTGTGTACCTTTGTAAATACAAGTAGACTTGGTCCATTCATTTCAGAATCATTGTCTCAAGAATAAAAAATAAACAATTAAAAAAAAAGACAATACTGTAAATATATTCAATTGAAACTCTGTTAATGATTGAAAAAAAAGTAACTCTATACTCTACAGGTACTTTAAAGTAGCCATGTGGATGAGGATTGAGTGCATGCTAATATCAAGTTGGTAGGCTTTTTTGATAAATTTCTGGCATAAAAATAATAAACAGAACATTTTTTTCTGTCAAAAATAACAAATCATTCTGATAACCAGAATATAGTACAGTGCATCGCATTCTACTGTTTACTGGTTCAGCTTAATACAGCAATGCAGAGACTACACACTTCGAGATGGCATGATTAAATGCATAGTGTTTCTGGCTAAATTTTGTCTCAATGAATTGAACTAAGGTGCCAATATGCCGACATCAAACCATTGGCACCGGCATGTCTGTATATATAGTTGCAGTATATTTAATTGGATTACTTCATTCAGACTAAATGCAGCATGAAATCATCTCGCTATTAAAGTTTAGCATGCACAGTTTCTTACTGGTTCCTGCTTGCTTGCATCAAACACAGCCAGTGAACAGTAACCTGCAATGCGCTGTATATCAAAATGCAAACACCGCTCTGAATGTTGATATATAGCACACTCCATCTAAGTATATCGTTTAAAGTGCTGATCGTCATATGTGACGTTAACAAACTCATTGGCCTATGATAATTTTCAGTTTTCAAAGAATGAACGATATATGTTGATGTTGAGTACATTTATAATGTAATGCTGTACATGTATTCTTTCATCTGACTGCACCTGCATGTGAACTAATCAACTTACTAGACTTTGATAAAATTTGTTTTTTTTTACGATTCAAATAAAAGTATTCACAATAAAAACAATACTTCGTTAAAAATTATATTCTGCTCGTAATCTATAAAAGTTACATTCTGATGGAATCTATTCAGTCTATGGTGTCTATTTTTTGTTTTAGTTTTTGTCTTTTTCCATGATACATTTTTGAAATCTTTGAGTTTGTTCTTGAAAAAAAGATATTTTTATCATTCCATTGAATACTGAGGGAATCATGTAACTTTCCAAGAAATAAATGACATCAAATCGCAACTTTCTAAAAAAAAAAAAAAAAAAAAAGATTCTCAGAGAATACTAAAGTTACTTTCTGATGTTATCTATTTCTTGGAAAGTTATATTCTCTTGGAATCTATTTCTTGGAAAGTTACTTTTTGATGTTATCTATTTCTTGGAAAGTTACTTTTTGATGTTATCTATTTCTTGGAAAGTTACATTCTCTGGGAATCTATTTCTCTGGGTATCTATTTCTTGGAAAGTTACTTTCTGATGTTATCTATTTCTTGGAAAGTTACTTTCTGATGTTATCTATTTCTTGGAAAGTTACTTTCTGATGTTATCTATTTCTTGGAAAGTTATATTGTAATGTAAACCATCTCTTTCAAAGTTACATTCCAATAATCTATTTCTCTGAAATTTACACTGTGACGTATTCAATTTCTTGGAAACATATAATCTGATAGACTCTATTTCTTGGAAAGTTACATTCCATCAATCTATATCTTGAAAACTTACATTGTTTTGTAAATAATTTCTTTCAAACTTCTAGTCCGATAATCTTCATGTATTCTTTGAAAGTTACGTACTGATGTTATCTACTTCCTTGAAACTTGTATTCCGATCGCAACTGTTTCTAGACATTGCAACTAAATATAGTTTGTGAAACAAGATCAAAGAATTGTATTAAAAGTCTTCCGATGGAGTTTGTTAACGAGCAGCTTAACAGTACAGTCATTATACTCTCGCTGAAATTTTGAAAAGAAAAACTGAAATCGAAAATATCAAAAATTAATTCAGAATCTGGTATGTAAAATGTAGACTTTGAAATCCATTGATGTATTATTCTGAAATCATCTCTAACATAAACCAGATTGAAATGCTGATAGACTTGAAAGTCAAAATGTGTTATTTGAAGTACATACAGAATATGTGAAGGTAGATGAAAGTTTGTTTGTGATATTTGCTGCGTTGTAGATATTTCATCTTTTGATACAAGATATTGACGTGCACTAATAATATTTCAGATAATGTATATGACCTTTGATACACAATATTGACTTCAAGTCAGTCAATATTTCAGAATATCAAATACATCATATAAATATTGACCTTTGATGCTCTATATTGACTTCAAGTCAGTCAATATTTCAGAATATCAAATACATCATATAAATATTGACCTTTGATGCTCTATATTGACTTCAAGTCAGTCAATATTTCAGAATATCAAATACATATATATTGACCTTTGATGCACTATATTAACCTCGAGTCAGTCAATATTTCAGAATATCAAATACATCAAGATTCAGAATACCACATCTTTCATACTTATTGACCTTTGACACAATGTATTGACTGTTGCTATGACAATATTTCAGAATACCAAAAACATATTTTTTTTATATTGACTTTTAACACAACATATTGACTGCTGGCCTGCCAACAGAAGAAAAATATATCTACCTCTAGCCAGGAGTATGATTTAAAGAATAATTTTCTTCAATAATTTTTCTTTAATTTCTTTGATAAACAAATTAAATCTATTTAGCTGTAGCTCTGTAATGTAACTCTTGGATTTGCAATTTAAATATTGTATGATATATTTCTGTTTGACTGCAATTAAGTTTTGTTTGTCTGATCAACATTTGGTCTTCTTTCTTCAGATGTTTTTATACCACCTTTTAAATCCACTAAGGTTCCTTTCATCTGGAGAGACAGAAAAACAAAACGTTTTACAACAAATTTCAGGAAACATTTCATGACAAATACCATTTTTACTGTTATCAGTGTATTGCTAATGATATTGTAGTGCTGATAATATGTATAAGTGACATACCTGATCTAAAAGTTGTATGCTGATGTCCAATATCTCTCGCCATCTCTCCAACTCAGCATCGTGATAATATTGCTGTTGTTTTAAAAGATCTGACCATTCATGTGAAGTTTTAGGAATATCACTGAAAGAGACCAAACACCACAATAAGTCGAATTATCACTCACAGTGGTACAGAAGCTATACTATATCTCCGATATCTCGTTGTAATTTTGGAAGAAAGAAGAATACATCTTCTTATCGTCTGTTAAATATGTTCATCACAGCCATGATTAGTTCTTGTATCACAACCAAGGGTTCTAATTGTTTATGCTGCCTAGAAGTAAAACCAGCAAATGGAGAATTTGACAAAGCCTGTGCTAATACTGTGAGACACTACAAATTTATTAACCCAACCATTACCCAACCTGTGACATAACCTGTGACACACCTGACCATTATCTCTGTGCAGAGGCAGTACAAGATGAAGTATACCTTTGACTGTCTCCAGCCCCCCTCCCCCTGGTAAATAGATCAAAGGTGGAATTTGACTCAAATTCATCACATTGACAGAGCCAAAGTGTAAGCTTTTACCCCTGGGTAGTAAGACCCTGTCAAACAAGACATTTCTTGCAGTTTCAAAACACCCATACTTTGTACAATCTAGATACAGAATAACAACATATACAAAGTACTCACTTGAAGGAGTTAATAGCATTCTGTAGTTGCCATGAGTTACTCTGACTTGCCGTTAGTTCCAACGATTTCAGTCGGTAAAATAATATGACATTGAATAACAACAACACCAGCAATCTGTAACAGAGAATAGAGTAATCAGGTGAGGTACTATATAAAATACATGTACTGTAATAGTCAGTCACAAATAAATATCAACCTGACACTTACACTCAGGTGGATATTTATTTGTGACTTTAACATGACAATATTAATAGGTATCCCAAGTGATTTTTTTAAATTGGTTAAAAGTTGTTTTTCTATTTAGTTAAAAAGTACATACAATTTGACATAAAATGATACCTCATTTATCAAAATTACTAAAATATTAAGCGAAATACATGAATTTTTGTAAGTTGGTACTGCAAGTTGGTAACCAATGATATCTGCAAAATTAGAATATGTGGCATTTTGGCAGTTTCCATTTTCATAGTAAGTGTGTATTAATTTTTTTTTTTGTAGAAAATAACCAAACTAGTCACTTTACAAAGGTTAAAGCTACATCTAATTTATTTTTTCTCACTAAGCTTTACTAAATTGCTCTGATTTTTTGACTGTTTATAGGCAGATACAATTTTCTATTATATGCAATCAGTGTATGTTTCATCAAAGTGAACCACATGGCTCTTTACAGCTCCATCCAAAACTTAACATTGAAACTTTTCCCTTTCAAATGCATACATACTAAGCAGTCACAATTACGATAGTGACATGTTTAATACATCGTTACATTGAACTGAAGTCCAATTCATGTCACTATCCTCATCATTTTATAATCAGTGGTACAGGGAAGGCCTCGAAACAGTTCACACACTTTGGGAAATTATTGTTAAAATTCTTAAGCAGTCACCATAATTGTACTTCCAACATGCTGTGAAAAGTGATATTAATCCAACTCATTTAATTACTTTCCTGGTTTTTAACAAGCTCCACTTGTTAATTAATGCTTGTATGTCACTGGTTGTACATGTACATACTAAAGAGTTACTGTTGCAGTGATATGCTAAATAAATCTACATTGTATATATGTTGACTGAAATCTTGTTGATGTTACTATCCTATTCGTGCTTTCCAACCATAGAGAAGGGTTTCAAATTTTCACACACTTTGTAAAATTATTTTGTTAGAATTTTTACTTACATGACTGATATAAGTGCCATAAATTTCCTAGTCTCCAACTGAATACCAAATAAAGAAAGTTTCATTTCTGATAACGATCTGTTCACAACAGGATGTCCTGGTGAGAAAAAAAAAATTCAATATCAGCAACTTCACAATAAGAGGATGGTGTACCACTATTTCTATATTTACATTGGGTCAATCTGAATCAGAATTAAAATCAATAAATCCTTAATTACTTTACATAATAACTACAGTATATCATTTTTTTCTTACTTAAAGTTACATTTTGATGGAAGTATACTTTTTCAATCAGACCCATAATATATTCACAGAGAATTGTTAAAACACCAATAATTAGACACTGTACATGCTGATTACAGGATGATTTTACCCCAAAGGTAGTAACGCAACAGGCCATTGATTTTTTGGTACGACCTAAAAATTAATTTGATAGGATTTACGATACCATATTATGTAAAGTTGTACAAATATGTTTAGCCACAGGCAAGTCAATACTGTTCAGGGTGTACAATAGTTTGAGTGAGTCATTGTACGCAACAAAACAGTTTCAAAAAATCGTCCAGTTGCAGCTAGTGCCGATTTGAAGTGACCATATGGATGAGAATTAGGTATTTATTTTGGATTTTTAACTTATCAATTTTATCATGGATTCCTACTTGAAAAATCAATATGAAACAACATACCTCAAACGTTTGGTTGTAACTCAATAAATTGCAGAATATCGATAAATATGTTAATTTTGTTATTGTACGTACAATAACAAACTTTTTACACACTTTTGAGCTTTTCGCACTGAATTGAGCTACAAATTCTGACTTGGTCTATATCGTTTCACATTGATTTTTCAAATATGAAGC
Organism: Glandiceps talaboti; assembly: GCF_964340395.1. Taxonomy (NCBI): domain Eukaryota; kingdom Metazoa; phylum Hemichordata; class Enteropneusta; family Spengelidae; genus Glandiceps; species Glandiceps talaboti. The sequence goes on along the minus strand of NC_135557.1, from coordinate 7,049,566 downwards.
CATGATCAAACTGTTTGATAAATTAAAAATCCGAAATAAATTCATTTCCCTTGACTTTCAGCCACAGGGAAATAGACACAACATACCAGCCACGGGGTAATACATGTCTTCTAGTGTCCTTATGGCCAGGTGATCAGTGTTCAAATATAGCAACAATGGTGTTGTGCACAACTGATATTGAAGTTGTTATTTTATAAAGAAAGTATTCCTTTTAGTATGTAGATCTATCAAGTAGTTTCAAAGTTTTAATTTTTCACCAAAACTCAGAAATATATCCATAGCAATAACTGCATAGTGGCTTTATCAGCACCTCTTCATCTACACCCCAAGAAACATCATCAACAAATTCAGAAAATTAGCCACATAGTTTTGTCACCTGTCTGTTCAGTTGTACTAAAAATTAATAACTATCAATAAATATACACCTACTTTTCACTGGAGACACGTGAGGTGATACAGCTGGTGTACTTGTTTGAAACTTAATAGCATCGGTATCACCCTGCTCATCACTTAAGTCAGCACCCATTCTACTCTTTCCATGTGAATGTTTACGTCTCCTCATTGCCGCCGTCGGCTTCTTTCTTTTGTAACGTGGATTAGTAGCTGATGATGCCTTGACGAGATACTCATCTATACAACAAAGGATAAATTGGGTTCAGATTAGGATTAAAGTTAAGATTTAGGTTTGAAAAATAGTTGTCTGGGTAGAGTTTAATATAGAAAAAGTTTGTCCTGTCCACAAATATTATCTACTCAATATGAAAAAGAGTTGTCTGGTAGAGTTACAGAAAAGGTTGGTCATGTCCAACAAAAATTATCTACTCAATATGCAAAAGAATTGTATGGTAGAGTTACAGAAAAGGTTGGTCATGTCCAACAAAAATTATCTACTCAATATGCAAAAGAGTTGTATGGTAGAGATACAGAAAAGGTTGGTCATGTCCAACAAAAATTATCTACTCAATATGCAAAAGAGTTGTCTGGTAGAGTTACAGAAAAGGTTGGTCATGTCCAACAAAAATTATCTACTCAATATGCAAAAGAGTTGTCTGGTAGAGATACAGAAAAGGTTGGTCATGTCCAACAAAAATTATCTACTCAATATGCAAAAGAGTTGTATGGTAGAGTTACAGAAAAAGTTGGTCATGTCCAACAAAAATTATCTACTCAATATGCAAAAGAGTTGTATGGTAGAGTTACAGAAAGACTGATATTCATTGGTATCGTTATCTAATCAATACGACTCCATTGATAAGAACGCACTAATAATACATGTACGTAAAGCTGGGACTGAAATACAGACCTCTAAAGTGGTGCACCACTCCAGGAAATAAAGGCATAATCACAAACTGTAGGCTCTGGAGAGTTATTTCATGATGTTATATCATCTACAATTACTTGCAATTTCTGAGAAGCATCATGTTGATCTTGTGACTTTATAGGGTATCTTTGCTATGAGTCACTGCATCATGTAGCCAGCAGAAATAATATATTCAAGTTGCACACTGAATATTCTTGAATCCTGAGTGCCTATACCCATCTTATGAATATCCATTATGGAACTTGAATAAATTAATTCTTACTTCCATGATGCAATGTGATATGATAATTTTTAACTTACCAAGCATTTTGTAATTATCAGCTATTCCTGAACCTGCATTCTTCTCAATAATTGTTTTGACTAATCCCCAAACTGACTTCCTGTACTTTATTTCACAATGCACCCTGGGATATAACCAAATACAGTGTTATTGCCTAAATGTCTTCATTTGGTCAAATACAGTGATAGTGACAATGTAATACAGACTGATACATAAAAGATGTGAACCAACTAGCCAGCTCCTTTCATGTGATTCTTACAACAACAAACTCACCAATATTTAAGGAAGAAGGGGTGCTACCTCATGGTGGGTGGGGGGGGGGGGTTTACTTATCTGATGATACCCTATGCTCCGTTACCCCTGGATATCTGATCAAGAGGTGGTATCACATATTTATAAGGGTTTTGAGGGGGGCGGGAGAGAGGGAGGGAGGTGCAATTAATAGAAGATATGCTGTGTGCTCCTAACCTTTATTGTATAAAAAGGAATCTGAACGTATACATGTATGTTTGTGATGATGGGTCAGGGAGGGGGGGGGGGGGTGAGGGAGTGCAATTGGCTGATGAATCTCTAAAGTGTGATGATGGGTCAAGGGGGAAGATGAGGGAGTGCAATTGGCTGAATCTCTATAGTGTTATGATGGGTCAAGGGGGGAGGGGGAAGGCGAGGGAGTGCAATTAGCTGAAACTCTCGCGTGATGATGGGTCAAGGGGGAGGGGGAGGTGAGGGAGTGCAATTAGCTGAAACTCTATAGCGTGATGATGGGTCAAGGGGGGAGGGTGAGGGAGTGCAATTAGCTGAAACTCTATAGCGTGATGATGGGTCAAGGGGGGAGGGTGAGGGAGTGCAATTGGCTGAAACTCTATAGCGTGATGATGGGTCAAGGGGGGAGGGTGAGGGAGTGCAATTAGCTGAAACTCTAGTGTGATGATGGGTCAAGGGGGGAGGGTGAGGGAGTGCAATTAGCTGAAACTCTAGTGTGATGATGGGTCAAGGGGGAGGGGGAGGTGAGGGAGTGCAATTAGCTGAAACTCTATAGTGTGATGATGGGTCAAGGGGGAGGGGGAGGTGAGGGAGTGCAATTAGCTGAAACTCTATAGTGTGATGATGGGTCAAGGGGGGAGGGTGAGGGAGTGCAATTGGCTGAATCTCTATAGTGTGATGATTGGTCAGGGGGGGGGAGGGTGAGGGAGTGCAATTGGCTGAATCTCTATAGTGTGATGATTGGTCGGGGGGGGGGGGGTGAGGGAGTGCAATTAGATGAATCTCTATAGTGTAACTGTGGTTATATAAAGGAAGTGAATAGATTTGATGGGAGAGAGGAGAGGGCAAATTGTTCCTTAAACCTAAACCTCACCTACAGTATGTGACAGTGCGGGGAAGGAATGGATAGAGACATATTTCACATGACTCTGCACTGTGTGTTTCTAACCCTAGTCATATAATAAAAGGTGGCAAACAGACACCGACAGAGACACACATTTGGACACACAGACACACACACACACATGATGGGCTGAAGGAGAGAGACAGGGGAAAATGTACCTACTTGAGTCTTCACCGTGTGCAGTTAATAAAGAGGTGGTTCCATATATGTGTGTTAGGTTGAAGGGGAGGAGGTGGAGGTGTACTTGTATGTACCTAAGTATATAATGTGTGCTGCTAATTAAGAGGAGGTGGTACCATATGTGACGGGATGGCACCTGGAGGAGGGTGAAACTGTACCTATCTAAGCCTACAATGTATGCTAACATTTGTGATGGGTTGGCAGGGAGATAGGGGGAGGGTGAAACTGTACGGTACTATATGTGATGGGTTGGCGAGGAGATAGGGGAGGGTGGAACTATACCTACCTGAGTCTACACTGTGTGCTATTAACCCTGGTTATACAATATCTATTGGAGACATAGAAGTTATCTCCATACGGGATGCCATGATTGACTACGTCTGTTTCTACAATATAACAATGGCCATCTTTACTTTGGTCCTTGAAGTAGGTCTGTAAGGATTAGACAATAGAGAAGATTACAGAGTTATCATTATTACAGAGTTATCAATATTAAAATGTTATCAATATTCAATAATAATATATGTGGCAATTAATTTTCAGCTGACTAAGATAGACATCAACTCAAACTATTGTTGGTCCATGTGGTAGTTTAAACAAGTGTTTGATAGTAACGTCTTTATTGTACAGATATAATCACCATATAACCATGATAGTGTGTAACCACTTAAAGGGCTAATTTTCAATCCCGGGTCAGTGTCTCAACACTTCCCAATATGTTTCAAACCAATATTTTGTCAAATATAGTCCATTTTGTCAAATATAGTCCCCAAAACTATTGCCAAAAAATGCAGTGGCATATTTCTTTCCTGTATATTCATAATACTGTAGTCCAACATTAGGAGATAAAAAAATCTGTAATTCTCTCTAAAATGGTGGTTTCATAGGTGCTTTATACGGGTTGTCGGTGGCCGAGTGGTTAAACCACTTGCCTCTTACCACTGCGGTCGGGGTTCGAACCCCATTCAGGGTTCGATTAAATTTACCACGCTGTAAGTAAGAAGAGTGTCGTTCAGTTTGACTCTACCGAATATTAAACGCAGGTTTTCCCCGGGTACTCCGGTTTCCTCCTGCATTAACACTGAACCCATGAGGGATGGCCCTCACTGGACTTCTTGGGAGACAAGTGTTTATATGCTTAAAGAACTATCCAGTATAAATAAAGATTATTATTTATGAACTCTGTGAGTGTATTGAACAGTCAAAGTTATCTAGCATAATGAGTGTCATCTTAATCCTACCCCATATACAAATTAGGCTTGCTATAATAACAATAATAATAAAGTCATTTTTTATGCAGCACTTTCCCACATTGTGCTCGCAGTGCTTTTACAATTATTACCCCTGGCACTGATCTATAGTGGCACAATGGCCCTTTATACTTCCTCAACTCCCTGGGGAGGACACAATCCATACAACCTTATCAGAAATGACACCCTTCTGTGAGTACAATTAAACCAATATCCATTCAATATCAACATGTTGCAACAATAGTTTTAGATTGTGTCTGTCGAAGTAAGTCGAAACCTTGATTGCCACTGTGGTAAAAATTAGAACATGTCATCTATCAGAATGCAAGACATGCAACTAAGGTACACAGATACAGGAATGTAGCAAACTTAGTAAAACAAGCAAACAACTACGAAGCCATATGGCTGAGGATTGGGTATTTATTTTTGATTTTTAAGTTATAAAACAATATTATTATGCCTACTTGAAAAATCAACATATGCCTTGTTTATAACTCATTAAATTGCAAAAGATTAATAAATGTGTAAAATGTTTTAAAAACAGTTTGCTAGCCTTTTGCACTGTACTGAGTTACAAACACAGACTTGTCATATGTTGTTTCACATTGATTTTTCAAGTAGGAAGCTATGATAAAATTTTTTTATAAATTGAAATTCCAAAATAAATACCAAATCCTCATCCATATGACCACTTTAAATCATAACTCAAAACACTGTAAGTTACAGTAAATAAAGATATTATAAAAATCTTTACTTCTGCAGGGGCCATGCAAAGCTATCGTATTGGCACAGATTAATAACCCAAATACAAACAAATTACAGAACTGAATATTAAACAGGAAATGCAGTGTCCTGAGTTTAATATTTCTATTCTACAAGCAGACTTATATGATGTGTAATGTAAGACTGATACAGGAATGTTTTCATATGGATTTTGAAACATGTTGAAAGAGGTGAAATGTTACCTTTGACCTTATGAACTTTGACCCGGTGGCATTTAACTTGTCAAAGAACTGACATAATTTATGTAGTAATGTGATATGAATGTGATACTCCTTTTACATCTGATTCAATTCCAATGTCGTGAAAAAAAAAATGATGACATGTGTTCGCCACTGCCGACTCTCAGAACTCTGACATGCAATGCTTTGTATCATGAAGAAAACCTCCCACTTGGGACTGGAAACATTAGTAAATAAAGTTTTAAAAATACAATAGACTAAAGAATTAGTTAACTTCTTTTGTTAAACCCAATTTTACCAATCTTCAGTCCACATCTCCTAATTAGCTTATCATTGAAGTTGGACTGACTGCAGTTGTCATCACAACCTCTTATAAAACCGGTCTGGAGTCAAAATATTTTTCAAGTAATTTACTGTTACGTGCCAATATCATTTTTACACATATACATCTTTTTGGATTGCTCCTTTTGGCTTTTTATCTCGTTTTTATCATAAAGATGGCATTTTTGAATTTCAGTTGTTTTTTTTTCTTTGAAGAATCTTGATGAAAAATTAACTGTCTGTGATCAAAACATCAGTAGGTAAGTTTTAAAATAAAAACTTATACTTGTAATAGTGTATTAAGATTTCTAGTCCAAGTAATTTCTGGTTTAATCAACATCTGGTGTCTGTGTATCATATAGTTGGATTAACCTTACACAGTTACATTAATTTTTCACTAAACATCAAATTTATAGAACAATGTACCTCCCGGTGAATTTTTCTGCAAATCAAAGATCATAAAACCTCTCAAAACTTTGCTATACAGGGCATAAAATTAACACCGGCCCAGTGGCCCGGGGCTAGTCGATCTTCAGGCTGGATCAGAAGATGTTGGAAAGACCTACCGAACTGGATCGGTAGATTTTGCTGCAATGTTAAATCAGAATGTTTCTATACTGTATCAGTTTCAAAATTATGCTTAAAATTGTTAAAAAGGCAGATTGCCTTCCTCAAAAAGCAACTGTTTTGACCAGCTTATAACTTTAAATCAGTTGTATCATCGGGGAAATGATTGAGTCCGTAATGGTAAAGTATGTGGAAGTTTGCTTCTGGTCCTTTTCAAATAACAACAGAAATTTGGAGGTTCACTGTCTTTTTTATCAGCGGCAATATTGGATTTTAAAATTACTTAATTTTGATATAATTTTTACTACTATTTTCACATTTTTACTCCTATTTTTTTGGTTGATTTTGATTTTTTTTTGCTTGATTTTAACTGAGAATTGAACAAAGTATCAGCAAAACTATAAAATGAAAACATTTCACTTCAAAGCGTCATCATTTAATGTTAATTTAAGATCACCCAAACAGACGACCCCCTGATCTTTGACCTGATATGAAGCTCTTCAATGAACCTCTGACTAGCTTTTATTCATAGCACTGATATATTAGACTTCACCAGTAGACAACCTTTAGTGTCATTTCAAAGACATGCAGTACAGGTATTGAACATACACATGCTAGACAATACATGCAAAGTGTGACATGCAGACTACCACATGATGCATTACATTGTTCTAGGGTTCAGTAAATACACATTTATTCATTTTCAATGACTTCGAATTTTTATCAATTTTGTAAAAACTAAAGAGGGCAAAGGTATTTTTTTCAATAAAAAGCAAAAAACATTTCTCTAAGAAGCTAATTTTCATTTTTGAAAAGTACTTTGGATATTGTCAATATTTTTTTTTTTTTAAACTAAATTTTGTATTTTCTTGAAAATCGACTGTTACAGGATAAGTTGTAATCACAATATGGAGTTGTTATCATTGAGTTTGCTTTTTGAAAACAGGAAAAGTGAATTTATCTAATGATAATCTGTTCAATTTAAATGTTCTTGTTTGCTTTGCGATAATTTTACATAAAATTAGTATTTTATAGATACATTGTCTAGACAGTCAGACAGGAATATTGTGATTCTATGGCAAGCAGCAGTTAGTAGAGTTAGGCAAGTTTGCAAAAAAAGGTAAGTCTGCAGAGTTAGGTAAATTTTGCAGTTCGGTGTTAGTTCAGTTAGGCAAATCTTGGAGGTTGATGTTAGTTCCGGTTGGTAAATTTTGCAGGTTGGTATTAGTTCAGTTAGGCAAATTTTGCAGATTGGCATTAGTTCAGTTAGGCAAAATGTTGTATTGGTAAATGACTACATAGAGTCTAGTTAAGGCACCTGGACTTCTGATGTTTCACTGGTCTTGGGTCCAAAGGAGGCAAATAACGTCAGAGTGTATGTCATGTTGCGAACCATTTTACTTTTGTCTATATCTTGCCATGGGAACATGACAATCTCTACAAAAAAGATGATGAAATGGGAAAAAGAGAGAGAAAAAGAATGATATTTATAACACCTATGAAGAACAGTATATACACTCTCATGATAATGGAAGAATCAAGGTGACATGAGGCCCACATCAAAGTTTCATAACAGCCCTTTCATATAAATAGTGCCCTCTATCTGTGAGACTATTCTTGAGATCGAACACCCTCTATGAGATAAATAGCACCCTCTATCCATGAGATAAGTAGCGCCTTCTAAGTTCTAGCTATGAAACAAATAAAGACTCAATATATATGAGATAATATTGCCCTTTATCTTCTCCAGTGTAAGATTATTTGTCAAGAGGGCGCTATTCATTGAAAGTGGCACTTTTGTACACCTTGATCCTTTCAGTGAATTGAAGGAGGAATACACAATGTAATGCACTGATGAGACTCTAGTGGTTTGATTTGATTTGATTTGATTTGATTTGATTTGATTTGATTTGACAGAAATCAGTCCACCTGAGTAGCTGTTGTTGGTATAGTACGAGGTCCCATCTTGAATTGGTTGGTGAGATCGTAACTTTCGTTTCGGACCAAGTTGCCAGTGTCAGTAGGTTCCCAAGGATCTGCTTTATAATCTATTAGAAGGAATCCTTGGCTGTTATACATACTGGAGTTAGTTACAACACATCCATTACAAACATAGTTGTTAGTTGTAACACAAAATATAGTACACACACACACACACACACACGCATACATGCACACACACACACACACACACACACACACACACACACACACACACAGATACCAGATAAAATTGCACCACAAAACAAACACTACAAAGACATTATGATACAATACAAATACAAGATTCTACAACATAAAAAATAAATTGAAAGCATCTGATATAAAATGCACATAACATCACCATTGTCATTATCAATATCATCATCATCATCATCATCATCACTATCATCATCATTATCATCATCATCATCACTATCATCATCATCACTATCATCATCACTATCATCATCATCATTATCAATATCATCATCACCAGTGTTCATCATCATCACTATCATCATCATTATCATCATCATCATCATCACTATCATCATCATTATCATCATCATCACTATCATCATCACTATCATCATCATTATCAATATCATCATCACCATTGTGTTCATCATCATCGTCATTGTAGTCATCATCACCATCATCATCACGTAAACACAAACATCACATTCACTACTTACACTATCATTAACACAAAGACACTATAGTATAATGGCATCATCAAAGACAAGACAAGAAAAACAATACACCGACACTACCAGCACTACTATCACAACAACAACAACAACAACAACAACAACAACAACAACAACAACAACACAGCACAACACAGCACAACACAACACAACACAACACAACACCCCAATAGCACCAGCTAAAACAGACAACATTTAAAACATAGTAATCGTACTTGTTGTTTTCCTTGCTTCCAGGAATTCTCTGTAGAAGGGAAAGGACTCCGAAAATAACATTTCAAAGAGTTTGTCAGCTGGGAAGTCATACACGTCATTCATACAGCAACGACCAGGATGATCCGTACATGGACAAATCACTTCACCTAAACAGAGACAAAACAATAAACATAGACTTTTAATTGTCAATTGTACATTGTATATCTAATAAATACATGTAGCTTTGTATATATATGGATAATATATAATGCTATATATATATATATTAGATTTGAAGGAGCACTTATCTACCCTTCCCAGGAATACTGATGATATTTTAGTTGAACAAGTTTTAGGATACACAAACAGTGTTGCAGCCAGAGGGGGTTTTTGGGTCATTTGACACACATTTTTTGGAGCTGACCCACAATTTTGGAAGTGACAGGTCATAGATGACCCACACTAAAATTGTGTGCCAATATGTTGAACAACATGACCACGTCTATAGCAACAGCCAAATGATTGTGCATATTGCATAGATAACAATAGGGTTGGATAGGCAACTGCATAATCATTCAGCAAATATCTAGCATGGGTCAGCATATGGGTAAATATTTTGAAAAACTGTAGAGTTGTGCTACAACGCTATTGGCGCTTTTTTTTTAATAATGTCCCCCCAAAAATGTAGGATGACCCAGAAAAATGAAAGTTTCGGGACACTATGTCCCACTCTTTAAAAAGGCTGGCTGCAACACTACAAATCGTGGGTTAACTCTAGGAAAATAAAAAGATTGGGGGTGTCCTTGAAAACATGATGGCGAACCCTAAATTTTCATTTATTAATTCAAAATCTTGGCTTTTAATACAATACAAATGTTGTTTGTGAGTTGGTGTAACTATCTGAGCAAGGACTGACACCATCTGATGCAAATTGTGACATGGGTTTAGATATCTTATAACTATAATGCTATATAACATACATTAAGCCTGTCCATACTACAAAATCTGATCCAGATCCAATTCAATTTACCTGTCCATACTTGTGGTTAATTCGTGTCTAATCCAAATTAACTGATCTGGATCAAAGCTTACTTTGGGTGGTGGTTTCAATCTGGATCAAAGTAATTCAAATCAGCTCGCGATCAGTTAGGCCTGGTGTTGTACGTACTCGAGTGAAATAGTTTGATAATAAGTCATCCAAATCGAATCCAGTACATGTGTGGACAGTTTAATACACTAAATGTAATTCGGATAGAATCCATCTTTAATTTTTTTTTAGCGTAGATGGAAAGTGGATTCTATGCGGATTAAAGTGATCTGGATCAGTTTAATTCAGAAAGGATCTGGATCAGATGTGGACAGAGCTATTGTAACAGAGACTGCATTATACATTTTGTAATAACACTTGATTTGCCTGAATACATACATGCATTACTTTGAAAACATCAGATGAAAGTCTGAACACGAGTCCATATACATGTACCAACCGTTTCAAGTTAATGTTCACTGGCTCTGTTTGTTAAGACCATGCAAACTCTACATACTACACTTTAAGATAGCAAAATTGAATGAATACAAGTTTCTCATGACATTTTGCCTAACTGTAAGGAATTGACGTGGCACCGTGCAGACATAAGAAAATTGGCACCTGTGTGTGTACTTGTCGTTGTAGTATGTTTACATGGTTATTTCATTCAGACTAAATGTAGGAAGAAATTGCAATCTAGTATCTGAAAGTATACCATGTGCCATTTCTTAAGGATTTCTACATGGTTGCATCATACAGAGCCCGAGAATGGTAAAATGAAATGGGCAGTGTCTAATCATTCTAGTGCTTTGTAAACATATACATTTTAACAAAGACCGTGTCGTAATAACATTCAATTTGTTTGACTACATGCATTACCTTGATGATGTTGGTGGTCTGTGAACTCAGAAGCTGACGATTCCAACAGTTCAGAGACTGAACACACAGGTATGGTACACAGAATTGATGATAAAAGATGGGAAGAACAAAACATCAACATATAAATGAAGATGATGATGTTGATAATAATGATAGCAGTGATCAATTACGACATAGCAGTGACCAGATTTGTGTTGCACATACAGCAGTTAAACCGTGACCAGATACGTACGAAACATCACCACATAGAAAGAGGAGAGAGAGAGAGAGAGAGAGAGAGAGAGAGAGAAGAGAGAAGAGAGAAAAAAGAGACACAATCATATGTTGATCACGATTTGGATATTTCAATTGATGCTTTCCTTAATTCTAAAATGTTTGTGGCACAGGAAATTCACATTTTTTTAGAGAAAAAAAGTATCCCATGTGATGCATGCACATTTCTACTTATAGAGAGTGAAATCAACTTCTTGGAAGTGAAACCCAAATATTTGCCGGTGTCTTGTAAGCATTGTCTGGGAAAATGGGCACTATCCCATTGTAATACACCTTTGCTGATGTCTTGTAAGCATTATCTGGGAAAATGGGCAATATCCCATTGTAATACACCTTCGCCGGTGTCTTGTAAGCATTATCTGGGAAAATGGGCAATATCCCATTGTAATACACCTTTGCTGGTGTCTTGTAAGCATTATCTCGGAAAATGGGCAATATCCCATTCCAATACACCTGTGCTGATAATGACAAGATGTCGGTAAAAATTTGGGATTTGCTTCTAAGAAATTGTTTGATTCTGTGAGTAGACCATTTTCATTTGTAATATTTTAGTCAATGAAATCACAGGACAGCTTGGTTCCCGAAAGCACAGCCTTCAACACCCCCTCCCCCTCCCCATCTCCCACTGCACCTGCCAGAGAATACATGTGCCAAAAATGTTGCTAGGATGGAAGCTTTGCTTTGCTACAGCATTATGCCCAAAAGACCTGAATCAGATGTAAAGCACATTTTGCATAGTATGAAGTGTTCAATATATGATATAATAGAGACACTGTCTAGAACTCTTTGTAACTGTAGTAGAATACTACCACCTAGGTGTGTCCTAAAAGTAATTACTATTGGATTGCTTTGTCAACACCATAACATTCATTCTATGCACTAAGTATGCATGTACATGTATGTATATGTATGTATGTATGTATGTGTGTATGTATGTATGTATGTATGTATGTATGTATGTATGTATGCATGTATGTATGCATGCATGCATGCATGCATGCATGTATGTATGTATGTATGTATGTACATGTATGTATGTATGTGTGTGTGTGTGTGTGGTGGTGGTTGTGGTGCATGTATGTGTGTGTGTATGTATATGTATGTATGAATGTATGTATGTATGTATGTATGTATGTATGTATGTATGTATGTATGTATGTATGTATGTATGTATGCATGTGTGTGGTGGTGGTGGTGGTGCATCAATGTGTGTGTAGTGATCCATGTATGTGAATGTACATGTTTGTCTTAATTAACCCATTACTTTGTCATTTCAAAGTTCAGACAGGTTCATTCTATCCATTGAACATACCTTCATCCTCCTCAGAGAAGTCACTTTCATCAGTTGGTAACTCATCAGATGGAGTTTTGACTAGTTTCTCTGATTTTTCTGCTGGAATATCAAGATTGTGAGGTTTGACAGGACTCAGTGGTTTGGATGCCTTCTCGCCATTCTTAGCCGGGGTTAATGTCTTAGTAACTTTATCGACTGGTGACTTGACGACTTTCACATCAGATGATGACTTCACAGGAATGTCGTCCCTTGAAAAACTGAGATCTGACTCAGTATTGATGGATGATTCATCTGCTGCATACGCTGTACTTTGTAATATGGAATTATCCTGTTACAGATACAAGTCAGTAAGAATACAGACCTTGTCAATCATATACACACACAAACACCAAGAAATAGTCATACATACTAAGTATGCATGACTGTACACATGGATAAATACACACATGTTCATACTATTACATGCATCTAAATACAAACACTGGTATATATTGAACATACATACATATACACATATATATATACACATACATACATACATACATTCATACTTACATACATACATACATACATACATACATACATACATACACACATATATACCGTATATATATACACCCATACATACATGTACATACATACATACATACATACATACATTCATACATACATACATACATACATACATACATACATACATACATACATACATACATACACAC